>NC_140486.1:117616099-117877799 GCF_964271855.1 Acomys minous
GGCGTCAGCTCTCCTAGAACTGCAAGAATGCAGAATCTTTGAGGAGTCTCTATAAGACAATAGGGAAAGGATAAGTCAGCCAGTTCTAAAATGGAACTCGGTGCGCCCCAGTGGGTTGGTGTCAGAGCTGGTTGTTCTTCGCGCTGCCTGCCGGGACAGCTCCAGCCTGGCGGCGTTCCCGGGCGCATCCCGAGAACTTGTGTTGGCCTTCCTCAAGCCGGGGAGGCGTTGGGCAGAGCTGGGCTGCGGCTCCGCCCTCGGGGGTTGCCGTTTCCTTAGAAGGCGAAGCCCTAAGCCTGGCCTCTCGCCCACGGGGAGTCCGCGATACGCCTCCCGCACCCCTTGAGACCAGGACTTGTGCGAGCGCGGGAAGACCGGCGGAGCCTGTGCTTCAGCTCGGGCGTGGACGGGGCGGGCGCCGGGGCGGGGCGCGCGCTCCCGGGTTTGAATGGAAGGGTCTAGACCGGCGGCGACAGCAGCGAGTGGGTCCTGAAACCCCAACTCCACCGCCGATCCGCGCGCCATGCGTCTGGAGAGGTGAGTCGGGCGGGCGTGGCGTCGGTTCCCTGGATGTAGCACCATGGGAACGGCGACACCGGTGACAAACACCCGCTCTGCGAGGTACGCCAAGTGTGTGGCCTCGGGAGCCTAGAGACCGCCGCGCTATTGGGATCCTTTCTTAGTAGCTGATTCGCCCGCAGGTAGAAGCCCGCGGGCTCCTGCTTGTAGCTTGGCCGCAGCTGGCCAACCCGCATCCTCCGTCGCCCCCAAACACAGCGCTGTGATTATAGAACCTATCGCCATTTCCCCGCTGGTTTCTAACCTTTGGCCATCGCCAGGAACCGCGTGGCTTAATTTAGAACCTAAAAGAACGTGGCACTGTTTTAAAAGTCTTGGGGTGCCTTTTTAAAAGGCTTGGGGTGGGCTGTCAGAAACCAGCCCTTTTTGAGGGCGGCGCCCAGCCGACCTCCCGTGCGGTTTGGATCGGGGCCGGGCGCGACTGGGGCGCACGCGGTGGGGACCGCTGTGCCTCGCACCGCGCCTCCAGGTCTCCTAGCGTGGCGGGCGTCCCTTCGCCACCTGGCTGGAGGCGATCCGGCTGAGCTCTGTCTGTTCGCAGGTGTGGCGCCTTTCGCCTGCGCTTCGGCCATGGAGGTGCTGCGGCGCTCTTCTGTCTTTGCTGCCGAGATCATGGACGCCTTTGATCGTTCTCCCACAGACAAGGAGCTGGTGGCTCAGGCTAAGGCACTAGGCCGGGAGTACGTGCATGCCCGGCTTTTGCGCGCCGGCCTCTCTTGGAGCGCCCCAGAGCGCGCTTCACCTGCCCCTGGAGGACGCCTGGCAGAGGTGTGCACTGTGCTGCTGCGCTTGGGTGAGTGTGGGGGCATCAGCAGGTACCATCCCAGGCCACCCCCTTTATAGCTGCTTTAAAGGCTTGCCCCGTGTGTTTCGGGGTACCAGGTACAGCTGTTCAGCACTGACATTCCCTTCTCGAAACAAGTTCAGTCTTTCTGCAGCTGTGCCTCACCCTCTGGGGTAAAGAGGGGGCGTGTGTGGGAGCCCAAATCTGTCTGGAATGGAGAGTGTGCAAAGATAGGCCACACAGGTTGGTGCTCCTCTGTTCTTCCCCAGGCTTGCCTGCTTGCCGGCTCCTTTGTCAGCATCACCCCCCCCCCCATCCCCACCCTCCACTCTTGTGCCTGCTTAGCCCAGATCACAGACATTCTTGCTACAAAAACCACAGAAAGCTCTGGAAGAGTAATATTTTAGCAGCTAAACTTTATTGTGACCCTTGTACTTTGCTGGACTGAAAAATCCTTTGTGGGACCACGTGTCCCAATGTTTGTTTTGGAAAAAAAAGGCCTTTCAGTTTTTCAGCTATTGGCTGAGATCCGACACTCATTGCAGTTTCTCTTGATGGGAAGGGCCCCCCAGAGCCTCCTTGAGGGCATCTGGGACACTTGTTTTTGGGGTCATACATAGCTAGCTCAGTGGCTCTTTTTAGCTTCTCTAAGGCCTGGACATGCGATGGTTGAAGGATGGGCAAACCTTCATCCTGGACAGTTTGTCTTACTATAGCCAGAGGGCCTGGGGCTGTGCAAGAGGTAATGGCAGAGGTTAAAAAAAGAAGGGTGGTGGTGGTGCTGAGACCTGGTGTACACGCTCCTGGTTAGAGGGAGCTCTGTAGGACCATGGGAGATGAGGTTTGCACACATACTCTTTTATATACGCCTGGATCTTTGTGCTGGGATGGCTTCAAGGAGCAGGGCTGGGTAGACCTGGTCCCTGGGAGGAAGTCGTGCCTTTGGGTCTGCCCCACTAAACTTCAGTCCTTACGGGTCCCTTTGGCAGGTCCTGAGAGGCTTGAACACTGGCCTGTGGAGAGGAGCAGGTGCCAAGGCTTGTGCTCGGCAGCAGGCCTCTGAGTACTCAAGAACTCTTTTTTTTTTTAATATTTATTTATTTATTATGTATACAATGTTCTAACTGCATGTACACCGGCAGAACTCTTTAAGGCCTTTCTCCATCACCCAGTCCTATTGTTCCTACACTCTGGCTTCAGACCCTTCTAGGCAGCTCAGGGGATTATTCCTGGAGGGAGAGAGCCTGAATCCCCGTGTGTTCTTGTTCAGGTTGTTTGGTGCTACCGTGACTGTTCAGGGTGAAGTCTTCTAAGGTCATCCATATGTCCCAGACCCCCAGCATTGTTCCAGCCACAAACAGGAAGCAGTCTCCTAGGGTCAGTCTCCAGAGGCCCCCAGGATTTATCCTTGGCAGCAGGCAGGCCAGCCCTGGGAATTTCCATGCCATCCCCTGGCCCTCCTCCTGATTCTGTTCTGGTTCCAGATCTTAATTAATTAGATAGAGCACAGCTGGCCTCAGGGATGACGTGGGCGCCCTTATCGCTGGGCCAGGCCAGGCAGCAGCAGCAGCAGCAGCAGCAGCATTTCCCTATTTGCTTTGGCTGGGGAAGTGGCTGGGCCAGGGACACCCAATCAGAGGCTCTGTGGAATTCCCGGCACCCATCTTTCCCGGCGCGTGCATGATGCTGCCAAGGGCACTGTAGCCCAGGGGCCAGGTGGGACCGTGGATGGCATCTCTTTGGCACAGCTATGGCTGGGCTGAAATAGTACCACAGAAAGACACACCCATTTGGCAGCAGGAGCCCAGGTTGGCATGTCCCAGGGTGGTACCATTGTCCCAGGCCCTTAGCTCAGCCTAAGTCAGTTCACTGAGCTATCTATCACTAGTGATGCTAGTGCCTAAGACAGCATCATCCTGTGAGGCAGCAGGGGTGACTACATAGATGTGGTCTTCCAGCCAAGCCCCTCGCCATGTTGGGGTCCGCTTGCCAGCCCACCTGGTTCCTATATCCTGCTCAGCCTATCACTGTCTGTCTGCCTACCAGCCTGCCTGCTCTGAGTCACTGACTGAGCAGGCACTGCCCATGCACCACTGCAGGATTCCTGCCCCACTGGCCCAGCCAGTTTGCCTTAAGGGGCTTGGAGGTTCCGCAGCCTCTCTAGTTAGTCTCTTGGTTGTGAGAGACAAATGAATTAAAAATTGGTGAAGGGGTTGTGGGGAGGGGTTGGGGGTCAAACAGGTTAAGTGGAAGAAGCCGCAGAGTGTTAGCTTGGAAGGCATGTGAGGTCAGGTGGGTCAAATGCAGGATTGTGTCCTGGTCAGTGCTGGCCACAAGGCTAAGATGTGAGAGGCCCTGAACCACTGTGTGCCCCTGCAGGGGATGAACTGGAGCAGATCCGTCCCAGCGTATACCGAAATGTGGCCCGGCAGTTGCATATCTCCCTACAGTCTGAGCCCGTGGTGACTGATGCCTTCCTCGCTGTAGCAGGCCACATCTTCTCAGCAGGTAGGTCTGGCCTGTTTACCCAAGGCACCTCTGGGAGGGGGTGGGGTTTAACATCTGTGGATCAGGCAGGGTTGCAGGGATAGAAAGTTCTTGAGGTCCTCTGACACAGCTCCATGGGTTCTAAATCACTGCCATCTATACAGGCCTTCTGCCACTTGGGGCTGTTCTGAACTGTGTAACAGCCCAGCCCAGCAAAGACCTGGCTCACACAGCCCTGCAAGGTACGGCTGGCCATCTTGTTTTGTATTTTTATTCATTTACTTATTTTGGTGTTTTGAGACATGGTTTCTCTGTGTAGCCCCGGCTGTCCTGTAGACCAGGCTGGCCTCGAATTCATAGAGATCAGCCTGCCTCTGGCCTCTGAGAGCTCGGACTAAAAGTATGCACCACCACAACTAGCTGGTTTTGTTACACTTTTACTTGGTGTGTGAATGCGCATGCTCACACACCCAATCACAGCACATGAGGTCAGAGGACAGCTTTTGGGAGTCGGCTCTTTCCTTTCGCTATGTGGGTCCCTGAGGTTGAACTCAAGTCTTCAGGCTTAGCCTGTATCCTCTGAGCCAATCCACTGGTCCTGCTGCTGGTCATTCTGAAGGCTGATGACACAGTCCTGCCATGTAATAGTGGTCCAGCACTGGCTGGGGCTATGGTGCCCCCCAGGGCAGCAGCCCTCTGTGACACTGCAGCAGCATATCCTGGGCTTTTAGTGACCATGGTACTTGAATTTCCACAGCTAGATGCACATGAGGCATTCACAAAGGGGAACATCCCAGACAATCTGTGTGTCCAGTCATGGGTACTTTAGGAACTTAGGGACATGCAGGCCTGGATGGCTGTGACCACTCACCGGGGGCTCTCCCTGGTGCTACAGAAGTGAGTGATAGGCAAGCCCCTCTTAACTCTGCAGCCTCCTCCCACTTTGCCTTAAGTTCCCGTCTGTATACTGCCCCAGACTTACAGGGGGCTGCATGACCCATCTCCCCAAACCCTCTTTTCCGTTCTCTTTCCTTAGAACCCCAATAGATACCTTGTTGTCCACATGTGTCACTTAAAGCCAGATTCGTGTCGTTGTCTTTGCCAAGGAGTGGGAGGCCCAGGCTAGCCTCAAGAGCATCACATGACAGTCCAGGATCAGCGGGTGTGACTTCTGTACTGAAAAGATGCAGGGCAATGGGGGGCTGGGCTGTGGGAAGTAGATGAGTGGGTGGGAGGTGGAGTGGGAGAGATGGAGAAGGGCTGTGGCGTGGGGGAAACTGTAGTAGGAGTTAGTGGGTAAGCTCTTGCCCCTTTTTTGAGGGTAACCTACAGGTACCTGGTGGGACCGGCAGTGGGTAGAGCTCAGGAAGGAAGCCAGCAGCTGGGCATTTTTCCTTGCTAGCCCTCTCTGGAGCTTTCCAGCTGACGCCAGCCACGAGTGGCCCCCTGGGGTGTCTTGTCTCCAAGCTGTCAAGCAGGCTGCTTTACGAGCCATGGATGGCTGGATTTATAAGCAACTTTGCTTCTGAGACTACAGATCTGGCCTGCTGATGTCTGCGGTGAGCCCAGGAGAGTGGCTGGGTCTCTGTTAGTGGGAGGTGTAAACAGGAGAAAGGGACTGCCTTTTGGGTGGTATAAGTGTGAGTTGGGGAAAGGTCAGCATAACCTTACCCCATGTCCACCATCCCTGCCTGTGCAAGCCCACCTTGAGCATGGAGGCAGCTCAGAAAGGCACTCGCCCTGGGAGGTCCTCTCGGGGAGACAGAGCCCTTTCCAGCTGACGCCAGCCATGGGTGGCCGCTTGAGTGTCTGTCTCCAAGCTGCAGGGAGGAGGCAGGGGAAGGGAGGCCATGGGAATGCAGGGTGGTCACATCCCACTGGAGGCCAGGAAGCACCAGCAGACTTTACAAACAAGCACATGAGATGTTCGGCATCATCAGTCATTGTGTGTGTGCCAGAATGGCTTCCTACGTACCAGGATGGCCAGACAACCACAGTGTTGATGGGGGTGGGAGGTTAGGGGCGGGGCGGGGGGACGACAACTCAGCCTTTACTCACAGCTGGTGAAGTGTGGCCACTTTTGAAGCCTGGCTGGTCCTCAAATGGTGAAGCATGGAGTTTCCATATGACCCGACAACACCCAACAGAAATAAACCACGAGAGGCCTGCCTGTGTGTGTTCCCAGCAGCATAATATAGCCAGAGGTAGTGACTATCCAAGTGTCCGTTAATTTACACGTGGAATACTGGTCAGACACAAAGAAGAGTGAGGCAGGGTAGTGCAGATGAACCTTAAATGTGCCAGACACAAATTCCACTTGTGCGAAATGTGCAAGCTATGTTGACTGTAACAGAGCGAATCACAAGTTGGGGGTGGGGGAAGCTACGGGGATTCTCCTGGAGTGATAAAGATGTTCAGGGCTGCAGAGATGGTTTAGCAGTTAAGAGCACTTACTGCTCTTCCCAAGGACCTGAGTTCAGTTCCCAGCAGACACAAGGCAGCTTACAACCAGCTGTAACTCTAGTTCTATCCAGTTCAAGGCGGCCTGAGCCCTTTTCTGGTCTCCTTGGGTACTGTATATATGTGGTGCACAGACAGATGTGCAGACAGAACCCCCGTAACATGAAACATACATAAATCAGGCTGGGTGTGGTGGTGCATGCCTTTAATCCCAGCACTCGGGAGGCAGAGGCAGGTGGGTACCTGAGTTCGAGGCCAGCCTGGTCTGCACAGCGAGTTCCAGGACAGCCAGAGATACATAATAAATACCTTGTCTCCAAAAAAACCAAGTGCCACACTGCTCCCACAAATCTTTAAAATGGTGTTCCAGAATTAGAAGGCTGCACATATTTACAGTTAGTCTATAACATAGTTTACACGTTTGTGGACATGACAGCCCAAGGAAAGCGGGGGCTCCCCAAGGCGGGACCCTGGGCACCACCTTCCCCTGCCACCCTATGGAACACTCTGTTTAACAGGACATCAAGCTTGTCAGTTCTTTGATGGACTCAGACTTGGGTACTCTGGGTGACACAGATGCCAAGCCCCCCCCATCTATGTCATCAAAGGCACAGCTTACAGCAGAAGAGCCTGTGATGACGACAAGCCCTGGTGACAAGGCCCTGTTACCCAGCTGACCAAGAGCAGTAACCTTTGGTCTAGGATGCTCAGTGGGCTGAAAACTGGGGAGTGACAAGGGTACTGTTAAAGCCAGTGTGGAGCTCAGTTGGGATTTCAGATTTGGGTTTATTTTGAAAGAGAGGGCAGGTAACTCCTGTGGGAGAGCTAGAAGTGGGTGTGCGGCGCTGTCTGATTTCAGGGGGTTCACTGTTCTTTCTCCTATTCCTTTTTTGTTTGTTTTTGAGACAGGGTCTCTCTGTGTAGTCCTGGCTGTCCTGGAACTAGCACTGTAAACCAGGCTGGCCTGGAACTTACAGAGATCCACCTGCCTCTGCCTCCTGAGTGTTTGGATTAAAGGCATGTGTTACCACCGTCTGGCTCTCCTATTCCTTTTTTTTTTTTTTTTTTTTTTGAGGTGACATGCATATACTGTACATTTAGCCACATTAAATGTCAATTTGGTGGCATTTAGCGCATCCAGAATGCTATTTTGTCTTAATCCTGTGGACATACTGCCTATGAGCAGGCACTTCCTGTCCCTGGCCCCAGGCCCCTCTGGATCTGTTTTGTCTTTGTGGGTATGCCTGTCCCACATGTTTTCTGTAGGTGGGATTGGCTTTGTGCCCTTTTGTGTTTGTCCTTTCCCTTGCCATGTTGTGGCATTCATTGGGACTTCACTCTGATTCTCGGCTGCATAATAAGGCTGCTGTACAAGCCCAGCAGTTGGCTAACAAGCGGTTAGTTTTTCCTTTTTGGTTGTTGTGAGTGGTACTGTGGTGAACATCTGTGCTGATTCATGCATTGTGAGAGGTTATTCTCACTGCTGTGTGAAGGTGGGTTGAGGGGAATGCCATAGTCTGTAAATGCTACCCTTTAGGGTAACATCTCACAGGGCCTGTGGCTAGCTGTGCCTGCTTTCCTGCTATTGTCAAATGCTCTCCAACTGTCTTCCCCAGCAAAGCTGAGAACAGCAGTTACCTTAACCTTTCTCTCATCTCGTGTGTGTGTGTGTGTGTGTGTGTGTGTGTGTGTGTGTGTGTGTGTGTGTATACAGGCGCATGTGTAGATGCACATGTATGTAGGTCATAGGTTAATCATGAGTGTTTTCCTTAGTAGCTTCTTCCAATTATTTTTTGAGACAGTCTCTCACTGACTAGGCTGGCTGGCCAGGAAGCCCTAAGGACCCTCTTGCCCTACACCTTTGATGCCAGCTGTGGGTTACAGGCACATGTCAGCATGCCAGGCTTTTTATGTGGGTGCTGGGGATCTGACCTCTTGAACTCACACTCACATAGCAAACACTCGACTAGCTCTGACCCCTAAAGCTTTTACCATAGGAGGCTGCAACTACATCTTGTTACAATTTTTGTTCTTGTGCTGTTAACCAGGGGAAATGGGTCTTAGTTTTTCAAATGCTTAGTGTTTTGTTTGCACTTTTTTTTTGCCCCCTCAGTCTCAGATCCTCTTGCCTGAGTTTTCTTAACCTAGATTACAGGAGTATACCACTACACTACACCTCTTTTTAAAAAGATTTATTGTGTGTGTGTGTGTTGTTGTTGTTTTTCAAGAAGGGTTGTCTGTGTAGCCATGGCTGTCCCAGACTTGCTTTGTAGACCAGGCTAGCCTTGAACTCAGAGAGATCCACCTGTTTTTGCCTCCCAAGTACTGGGATTACAGGCGTGTGCCACTACACCTGGCTTAAAAGACATATTTCTAACTATGTGTATGTGTTTTTATGTATCTGTGTGTTGATATGTGTGTGTGTGTTCAGGTGCCCTCAGAGGTCAGATACATCACAGATCTCCTTGGAGCTGGAGGTATAGCTTATTGTAGGTTTTGGGAGCTGCATTTGGTCCTCTGGAAGAGGACTATGTGCTCCTTAACTACTGAGCCATATCCTGCTCCCTGTTTTGAGATAAGAATTTATGTATTCCAAGCTGGTTACTTAGCTGAGGACCACCTTGACTGAACTTTTTCTGGTTTTCTGCCTCAAAGTGTTATTATTAGGCCAGGCAGGACCTTACTTTTTTTTTTTTTTTTTTTTGTGGCAGTACTGGTGATAGAATACAAAATTTCTGTATCTTTTCCATTTTCATGTGTTTGCATGTCTGTGGGCACACATGCTTGCATGTTCACATGGCCCCAGGCTGATACTGGATCTTAGCTTCAGCCACTCTAATTCACTGAGGTGGCATCTCTCAACCACATCGAGAGCTTGCGGATGCGGCTAGCCTTGCTGACCACCTTGCTCTGAGGATCCTGGCTCTGCCTTCCAAGGCTGGAACTGGGAGATGGGCTGCCATGCACGCACACCCAGCTTGGGGCCTGGGGATCTGGACGCTGGTTCTCAGGATAGCACAGACTATAACTACTGGCCCATCTCTCCAGCCCCTAAATTTCTGTAAGGTGCAGCATGTGATCCCCCGCATTGTCCCCCCCCCCCCATCTTACTTCCAGGTTTCAGTTACGCCTCCCGCAGGCCAGTGATCTGGGGAGGAGTCCTCCTGTGACCCTCCTCTTTCAGGTGTAGGCAAGGCTGGTCTCATCCTAGGCTCCAGCAGGTATGCATCAGAGGCTGAGAGGGACAATCTGGGCTGCTGGAGGTGATGGTCAAGTTGCATGAGTACATGCAGCCAAGTGCTCTGTTGTGGTGGTGGCCTGCCAGCAGAGTCCTGGCTTCATTGTCACTGCTAGTCACCAGGCAGGAAAAGTAGCTCAGAGCAGCTCAGCTCTTCATGGTACCCTATGGGCCCTCACCAGCTTGGGTCTGATTAGCAATTCTCTCTCTTACAGGCATCACATGGGGCAAGGTAGTGTCCCTGTACTCAGTGGCCGCGGGCCTAGCGGTTGACTGTGTCCGGCAGGCTCAGCCTGCCATGGTTCACGCCCTGGTTGATTGCCTGGGGGAGTTTGTGCGCAAGACCCTGGCAACCTGGCTGCGGAGGCGTGGTGGATGGGTGAGTCTCAGCATCAGCTGTGGGGTGGGGGTGTGTGAGGGGGTGTGGTGTGGTGTGGTAAACACCGAGTATTAGTTTGGCAACAGGAGGGTGGAGTGGGATGGAACGTGGGGGTAGTGGGCAAGGCCATCAGGACTTAGGGTTGCTCTGAGACACAGGCAGGCGCTGGCTCTTCTATGCCTGGCAGAGGATGCCTGGCAGGAAGAGGCCAACAAGGGTAGCACTGCCCAAAGCACCCTCACTTCCCCTCTTGGGAGCCCCACTTTTCTGCATTCTCAAGAAGCAAGACCTAAGGCGAGCGTGGTAGTGTATGCCTTCAATCCCAGCGTTCAGGAGGCAGAGGCAGGTGGATTTTTGTGAGTTCGAGGCCAGCCTGGTCTACAAAGAGAGTTCCAGGACAGCCAGGGCTACACAGAGAAACCCTGTCTCGAAAAACAAACAACAAAAGCAAGAGCTAGAGATGGGGTGTCAGGATCAGCCCCTCCCAGTCTCCAGCCTGACTGTCTACATGGTTGGCCAAACCAAAGACGCTTTTTGGGTACTGAGCATGGATGATGGGGCTCTACCCAGAAGTCTCTGTTTTTGCCTATAAAATGGGTAGGCAAGGATGTTAGACTTGAGATCTTCCCCATCTAACTTACAGGTGTCTTGCTCAAGTTTTGGTCCAGATGGACCACAACCTCCATTCTTTTTTTTTGGTTTTTCGAGACAGGGTCTGTGTTAGCCTTGACTGTCCTGGACTTGCTTTGTAGAGTAGGCTAGCCTCGAATTCAGTGATCTGCCTGCCTCTGCCTCCTGAGTACTGGGATTAAAGGTGTGTGCCACCACTGCCCAGCCACAACTTCCGTTCTTTTTTTTTTTCCTTTCTTTTTTGAGACAAGGGTCTCTCTGTGTAGCCTTAGCTGTCTTAGACTTGCTTTGTAGCCCAGGCTGGCCTCGAACTCACAGTGATCCGCCTGTCTCTGTCTCCTAAGTGCTGGGATTAAAGGCGTGTACCACCACCGCCTGGCTACAACCTCTGTTCTTAAGATAATTAAAAAAAATTTTTTTTGTTTTTTGTTTTTTTTGAGACAGGGTTTCTCTGTGTAGCCTTGGTTGTCCTGGACTCACTTTGTAGATCAGGCTGGCTTCGAACTCACAGCGATCCACCTGCCTCTGCCTCCTGAATGTTGGGATTAAAGGCATGTGCCACCACAACCTCTGTTCTTACACAGCTTTGTATGTTCCTTTTGTGATTTGGGAGACATTTTTCTAGTGCAAG
This sequence comes from Acomys minous, assembly GCF_964271855.1. Classification (NCBI taxonomy): domain Eukaryota; kingdom Metazoa; phylum Chordata; class Mammalia; order Rodentia; family Muridae; genus Acomys; species Acomys minous. The sequence goes on from NC_140486.1 coordinate 117,627,288, forward strand.
GTACTAGGGACCTTGGGTGCCTGGCTTTGCTAACTATCCTTTTTATCTCCCAGACGGATGTCCTCAAGTGTGTGGTCAGCACAGACCCTGGCTTCCGCTCCCACTGGCTTGTGGCCACACTCTGCAGTTTTGGGCGCTTCCTGAAGGCTGCATTCTTCCTGTTGTTGCCAGAGAGATGAATTGCCCACCAGGGCAGGGGCCAATACTATGGCCCCTGGGCCCAACTCATGGGGCCCCCAGCACCTGAAAAGCACTTCCCTCACTCAAATTGGGAGCATCCAGCCCCTGGGGCCCTGTCCCATACCCCATTCCTTTGTGGAACCTGGCCTCTGGGAGGGTTGATCGGAGAGGGCCAGAGTCTAGGAGCTGGCCTCTATGTCTGCTGTACTCTTCTCCTGGAACTCCTGCCACAAAGTCCAGGCCTAGAGAAAAGGACCTGTGAACACTTTCACATGATGCTCCAGGCCCCACCCCAGGACATGAGCTGGCCTCAGTCTTGGGGAAAAGCAGGTCCTGTACATTTGATCTGAAGGTGACTCTGGCTAATGGAGGGGGAGCCAGGGACGTTGACTGTCCCTAAAGGTGGAATAGAAGGTTTTCTGTTGCCGCTTAGGCTATCTCTAGATGAAGATAGTGTCCCTAACCCACAATGGGTCCTTTGTGGCAGGGACCATGGATGCAGGGCTCCAGGCTAGTTCACCTGACCAATGAACAAGATCCTGTGGATGAGGAGGTCTGTGTAAGTTATGCTCCAATAAAGCTTTACCCAGTGACGTGTGAGACCCTGCTCTGCTTTCTGTGTGTGTCTTCCTGGGACTGCTAATCACCGCCTGCTGCAAGAGCTCAGACTCTGGGGAAGCCCAGTCCTTCAAGGTGTTAGTAGAAGTTCAATACCCTTCCCTAGCTGCTGTGTCCTGAGCAGCTTTGGTGTTGGCTTGACTAGGGGCTGTGAGGGGATGAAGAAAGAACACGTGATCATGTGACAGAAAAGCTGAGGTCAGGTGGGATGTGCACACAGGGTGAGCCTTTGGTGGGGGCAGGAAGGGTCGGCTAGTCTTAGTATGTCTGTAGGTGCTCTCAGTCTGTACTCATTTAGGAGGAAGCTGCCGTCTCTAGTGTTTGTATACCCTGGTCGATCGTCCATAAACATTCTAACATTCATTCAGACTAAAGTCACCCGTCCATGGGTTGGCCATGCCTGTGTTAAACAATATACATTCACTCAGGACTTTTTTTTTCCTTCTCTGAGACAGGAGTTCTCTGTGTAGTCTTGGCTGTCCTGGACTCGATTTGGAGACCAGGCTGGCCTTGAACTCACAGAGTTGCCTCTAACTCCCAAGTGCTGGGATTAAAGGTATGTGCTACTACAACCCTGTTAAATTTTACTTTCTTATTTATGCAAAGTGGTGGAAAATGTGTGGAAATGGCTATCCAGGGTGGGAGGAATGAGTTGGGTCAGGCTGACCTTTTGACAAGACTCTCACCAAGCAGATGACTGTGTTATGGCTGGGGCTGGGATAGGAACCAGGGCTGTGACTGGCTGGCTGAAGCTGAGGCCTGGTCGTCACTGTGAATTAGCTAGAGATTTTTGTTGAGGTGGTGGTCTGGAGATAGAGGCTGTTTAGTCCTAGCTGCCCTGGTACTCAATATATAGACCAGGCTGTTCTCGAATTCACAGAGATCCTCCTGCCTCAGCTTCTGAGTGCTGGGATTAAAGAAGTGCACCACCACATCCAGTTTAGCTGAAGACAGAATGGAGAAGAGGCTCAAAGATCTGGTGAGGATGTTGGAAGAGGCTGTCTCATAGCTCCCAGCTACGCACTCTCTTGCCCCGTCACCTCACTAACCCTTAGGAACCAGCTCTAGTGCTTCAAGCTTTTTACTGTTGGCCCAGTATATATGTCTGCCTCCAGGCCAGGCTCACTGTAGTGCTCGAGCTGTGGGCAACTTGATTTTCCAAGGCAGTGCAGGAAGGTGGATACACTGGGTTTCCTTTGCTGTATAATAAAGTTGGGACCGAGAACTGCCTAGCTTCCTGATGAGGTAAGAATTCCATGGCCCCTCAAGGTTTCCGTGTTGAGGTCTTAAGCTCCTTCCCAGCCTGTCTTCACCTCAGACTGCCCCCCATTCCAGGCCCTGCTGCTCTCCCGCCTCCTCCCTCCCTATGAAGTCCTTACCTGCTTATCGCATGCTCCCAGCCCCAGAGGGCATCCCAGAGGCCTCTGCCTGGCTGTGGGAAGTCTGCCTTAGAGTGGCACCCTTGCATGTGACCATCACCCAGTGTGGCCTTGGCATTTGCTGCCTGGCTGGTGGACAGCAGGTGGAAGGAAGTGGAGAAGAAAGGAGGGAGAGAAAAAGCAGTGCTGATGCGTGGGTGGCCTTGCCTTGCCAGCCTTCTGTCCTTGGATCAAATCCTTTGGGTTACTTCCAATACAAGAAAGTAAATGTTAGTTCAGAAAAGCACAGGGCTTAAAGTGGCACAGAGAGCAGTAGGCATCTTTACTTAGAGGACACGATGGGGGTATGACACATTCCAGCAGCAAAAAGATAAAAGTTGGGAGACATAAATGGAACAAGAACTGTGAAAGCCTGTATGAGGCAAGCTCTAAAAACCCCTTAAGGACACAAGGCGGGACAAAAGAGGCTGGCAGAGAACCCTCTGCAGGACAGCCCTCCAGGTGGGCAGGCATATCAATCTGGTATATTCCTTATAAAATAGGTTGTTTTCTATCTAAATCAAAATGAGTTAATTATAGAATTCATGAAAGGGAAAGGGGGAAAGAGTGCACACACAATCAAGAGTGGGTGAGCCAGCACATGTGACCCCCAGTAGAGAGAAGTGGGAGCTTAGTCCTGCCTGCCTCTGTTGAGCCAGATGGCACTAGCACAAATGGGGGGAGTTGGAAGGCCAGGGGTGTGCATAACTCAGGGTCAGACTTCAGTGTCTACAAAGTACAGTCTGATAAAAAAGTGTGACCTCGTATCTGGAGATCTGCATTGTGTCCCCTGCACCATCCCTAACGCTCAGCAGAGCAAAGGCCAGTGTAAAACACGGGCAATACGAGGAAAAAAATTCCTTTGTGTGAATTCCTTTGTAACTGAATAGTGAACAAAATTTTCCTATGTATGATTCTAACCCTAAGATAAGACAAAATGCAGAGAATGTTTGGCATCCTCCAACATGGTGGCAGTGCTGTCTGGCGGGGAGGGGGCCAGGGAGTGGGGCACGGGATTTCCGTGTGATCAGTTTGGTGAGTAGAAGTGATGGCTGCATGTGACACTGAGCTGTATACTCTGAGATGACTAAATATTATGGGTTTTTATTTTTGTGTGTGTGTTATTTTTTGAGACAGGGTTTCTTTCGTAGTCCTGGTTGTCCTGGACTCTCTTTGTAGACCAGGCTCGCCTCAAATTCTAAAATGTTGTTTTATGTTACATGCATTTTACCTGAATAAAAAATTGTAATTTAGCCGGGCGTGGTGGCGCATGCCTTTAATCCCAGCACTCGGGAGGCAGAGGCAGGCGGATCGCTGTGAGTTTGAGGCCAGCCTGGTCTACAAAGTGAGTCCAGGACAGCCAAGGCTACACAGAGAAACCCTGTCTCGAAAAATAAAACAAACGAAAAAAAAATTGTAATTTAAAAGCAAGGAGATTAGGATTAATATTCCTAATTCAAAGGAGTTTGAGAAGTCTGAGTCAAGAAAAACAAAAAACAGAAAAATCACAAGAGAACTACAGACCCAAACTCATTCCCCACCTATCCTTGGTCTAAATCCAAGGTCAACACCGGTCTCTCCTGTTCCTGGGGGCGGGCACATACTCTGCCCATGCACTGAGGTACAGAACCCTAGGAAGGGCCACAGGCAAACAGGCCAGGGATTTGCAATCCCACTTCTAGAACTCAGAAACAAAAATAAACTGCAAAAATTAAAAATGACACAAAAGGCTTCAGATGCTACTGTTTAATGTGCAGAAGACTAAATGCTCTGTCTGATGCTGGCATTAGCGTGTCCTGGCAGAGCTGCCATGGGAAAGCCTGAAGCAGGCTGTGCCTGTAGGGAACAGATGTACGTTCTAGAATTCTGACAACAGCATGCAAGGGACTTACGTGATCAAAATGAACTTAAAAGAGAACCACCATTCCTAGAAACAAAACAATGGAACTTACATACCAAATTAGTATCACAGCACAGTCAGAAATTAATGTATTTAAACTTTGTCTTTAATGGGAAAAGTATATATAGACTAACGGAAATATCAAATTTTAATCAACGGTCTTCGATATTTGTTTTCTTTCTTTCTTTCTTTTTGGTTTTTCGAGACAGGGTTTCTCTGTGTAACCTTGGCTGTCCTGGACTCTCCTTGTAGATCAGGATGGCCTCAAACTCACAAAGATCCATTTGCCTCTGCCTCCTGAGTGCTGGGATTAAAGGCATGCACCACCACTGCCCAGTTGTTCGTTTTCATCTTAGAAGAAACGGAATCAGGCTGGGCAGTGATGCACATGCCTTTAATCCCAGCACTTGGGAGGCAGAGGCAGGTGGATCTCTGTGAGTTCGAGGCCAGCCAGGTCTATAAAGTGAATCTAGGTCAGCCAGGGCTATTACACAGAGAAACCCTGTCTTGAAAAAACCAAAAAACCCAACAAAAACAAAACCAAAAAAAGAAGAAACAGAATCAAAGAATATACATTTAAAATATATAATTTTAAGCTTGAAGTGGAAACTTAGATCACAAGGCCTTCTCCCTGTCCCCCCACCCCTTGCAGGCTCCTCTGCAATCTCTTCCCCAGGGAGAGCTGGTAAGATAGCGCTGTGACCCTGGCGCTCAGCTGCATTCTTTGTTCTCTGCCTTGGCAGCCACAGACCTGCCCCTCTACTTTCCAGCAGGCCTTGAATTACACTTGAAGCTTTATCAGCGCCTTCCTGATTTCTACTTCTCCAGCCCCACCCTGCCCCACTCCCCAAAACCTCAGTAGTTCTTTGAATCTGAAGGAACTGCTGGATTTGAGGGTCAGGAGCACAGTAGGGTGATTGTCCTACTCTTTTGGAGCCACAGGGAAGAAAGGGCTCCTTCTCTTCAGGACCCTCCCCCCCCCACACCTCTGTAACAGCTATTCTTAGGATGCTCTTCCTCAGACTTGAAGTTGTTCTCCCTTCATGACGCAATGCTGTAACTCTAAGAAGCCCACCTGAAGGGTAATTTTCATTCATGTGCGCGTGTGGATGCCTGAAAGGGCCAGAAGAGGGTGTCAGACCCCCTGGAGCTGGAGTTACAGAAGGGTGTAAGACGCAGGATGTGGGTGGAGCAGGTGCCCGATCTCCTGAGCCACCTCTTCAGCCACGTAATTTGTGTTTGGGTGCAGGTACTCATACACGTGTGTGCTCCTGTGGGGGCCAGAGGACAGCCCTGGGCTGTTTCTCAGGAGTTGTCCCCCCTTTAAAAATACTTTTTAAACTAATTTCATGCAAGTTTGCCGTATGTATGTATGTATGTATGTATGCATGCATGCCACATGTATGCCTGGTGCCCATGGAGATATAGAGAAAGGCTGTTAAGTTCCCTGGAATTGCAGTTATAAACATGGTAAACCACGCCATGGATGCGAAACCCGAACCCAAGCCCTCTCCAAGAGCAGCAAACGCTCTTCAACTACAGAGCCACCTCTCTAGCCTGATTCTTATTGGCCTGAAGCTTGCCAATCAGGGCAGGTTCAGAACCGCCCGCCTCAGTTCCTCCAGTGGTTGGTCAATAGGCATTTCCCACCACACCCAGCTTTGTGTATGCTTGGGGGTCGGGGAGGTCAGAGGTTGATGCTGGGTATCTTTTCTTTCTTTCTTTTTTTTTTGGTTTTTCGAGACAGGGTTTCTCTGTGTAGCCTTGGCCATCCTGGACTCACTTTGTAGACCAGGCTGGCCTTGAACTCACAGCGATCCGCCTGCCTCTGCCTCCTGAGTGCTGGGATTAAAGGCGTGCGCCACCACGCCCGGCCCGGGTATCTTTTCTTAATTGCTCTTCACTTATTATTTATTTACTTTGGGTTTTCAGGACAGGGTTTCTCTGCGTAGCCCTGGCTGTTCTGGAATTCTCTTTGTAGACTAGGCTGGTCTTGAACTCACAGAGATTGGCCTGCCCCTGCCTCCCAGTGCAGGGACTAAAGGCGTGTGCTACCACCCCAGCCTCCTCCTTTTTATTTTTTGAGGCAGAGTTTCTAGCTCTCTGAAGCTCTGGTTGTCCTGGAACTTCCTATGTAGACCTGTCTGGCCTCAAATTCAGAAGGCCCAACTGCCTCTGTAGCAAGTGCTGGAATTAAAGGCATGCACCACTACGCCAGGTTCCACCTTATTTTTAAAAAGTTTTAAAAATTTATTTATTTATGGGTGGGGGCACCTGTGGAGCCCAGAAGGTGTTGGATTCCTTGGAGCTGGAACCATAAGCAACTATGACCTTCCTCATGTGGGCGCTGGACCTAGAACCTGAATCCTCTGCAACAGCAGCAAGGTGTTCTTAAGCTCCACCTGTCTCTCCAGTCCTCTACCTTGTTTTTTTGACCAGCTCTCTCACTGACTCTGGAGCGTGTCCATTTGGCTACACTGAATGCTGCAAACCCCAGGGATGCCGTTCTCTACTCTGCAAGTACTGGGATTATGGGCTGCTGCTAAAATCCCCTCACATGAGAAGATGTGGTCAATCCCCTCTCCTAACGTCCCCAGGACAAACCAAGGCATGATTCTGCCACAGGTGGGTGCTCCCTGTACCAACATCCTGCACTGGAAAGCCCTTACCCAGCACGGCTGAATGAGGGCTTTCCAGTAGCACACAGATGGAGCCCCGTTCTTGTAGGCTCCATCTCATATACTCTGGCCCCTTCCCAAGGTCATGAGCAATTAAGGCACAGCTGCACATAACAGGTGGTAGGGAATGGCTGGATCCTCAGGTGAGAGTCGCCTGACCCTCCCCACCCCTCCCTGAGGTGAAGTATAAGTCAGCAAGTCCAGTTGGGATGCTCTTCTGCCAGCTGACTCAAGGCGGTAGTTGTTTGGCTTGGAGGATAGACACAACACAGGCAATTTGTGGCCATACATGTTTTTTGCATAGGCACTGGAGCCTAAGTTCAAGACTGAAACCCCCTTCCGGCCCCTCATCCATATTTTTGATGTGTATGTAACATGCTAATGTAGTCAGGAGGGGGGGGGTGTTTTAGTCAGCTTTCTTACCACTATGACGAAATGTTTAGATTATTTTGCTCAGGGCTCCAGAGGTGTCAGGCCATCATGCCCAGAAGGGTGCAGTGGAGCAAGTCCCAGCACAGCGGCCAGGAAGCGGAGTAAAGGGGAGACAAGAAAGAGCCAGGGCAGGACACAGGCCCCAAGGCCACTCCCTAACCTATTTCTCCAGCTAGGCCCCACCTCTCACCTTTCACCACTTCCTAATGATGCCCCCATATTATGATCCATCAAGTGATTAATCCACTGATTGGGTCAGAGCTCTCACTATTTACCAGAGTCTGGAGACGCTCAGACACACCCAGGGCGTGCTTCACTAACCCCCTAGGTGCAGTCAAGGTAACAATTAACTGCTCTGAGGAGGTCACTAGCTCCACAAATGTAGCTTCCCATGTTATCTCAGGGAAAATAAGAGAAAACAAACAGAAAATGACCTCCTGGGGCTGGGGTGTGGCTTAGCTGGTGAAGTGCTAGCCTGGTGTGCCTGAAGCTCTGGGCTTAGTGGCACACACCTGGTCACACCTGGTCACACCTGCACACCTGGTCACAGGCACTTGGGAGGTGGAGGCAGGAGGATCGGGAGGTCAGAGTCATCTTTGGCTACATACTGAGTTTGAGATCAGCTTAGGCTACACGAGCCCTTGTTTTCCAAACAAAACCCTCCTGGTTTTTGTTCGTGGAAAGGCCCAGAAGTTGAGCAGCTCACACAAGGCGCCCGTGTATCTCCAGCCCTGGTCTCTATTTCTACCCACTAGAGAGATCCAGGGCTTTGGGACCTGAGGAGTCGACTTGGGTCTGGAGGAGGCAGCCCTACCTGGTTCACAGATCAAAGGCTCTTGTGGCCTCTAGGGGATAAACTGAGCACCTGACTATAACTGTATGGAACTCACAAATAAGTGTGGACTGACAGCTAGGGAAGGAGAGGTAGATGAGGGCAGGGGGTGGGGGTGGGGGGGGAGTAGGGAGCGCTCTGTCTGTTGGTGTCTCTAGAAACCACAGGGTACCCTTACCCCAAAAAGCTCATACCCAAGGAGAAAGCACTGAGTGAGTCTGCCAGCTTCAAAGTTCAGATGGGCAATCGGCCAGTTCTTGAGGGAGCGTCTGAGAGAATTTCAGCGTGACAACAAGGAGTATCAGAGAGCAGGACAGCCACACTGCTGATCTGATGGTCACACACACAGAGCTTCCAGGGAGAAGGCTGATGGAAGACTGGCAACCAACAGGCAAGGCTGAGAGCTAGTGTAGGCTGGTGGGACTAAGGGTGGTGAGGCCTAGATTCCACTTCCAGTACTTGGGGGGTGGGGGTGGGGGAGGGAGAGAGAAAAAAAGAAAGAAAAAGAGGCCAACCATGCCTGAGGGGACGACCAGCTGTGTGTGAGCTCCTTATGTGCTGTAAAGCGCAGAATTAACCTCCTTGGAAGTGTTTCCAGTCAGAATTTAAATACAGCTTCCAAGCCCCTGGGTAAGTAGGGAGGGAACGTGGGGTGTAGGGGAGGTAGCAGCCTCCCATGGGACAACAGGCTCTTTCAGCATCCCCTTGGCAGCAGAGCTGACTCTGGACAGTCGTTATTGTCTGCGTGGCCCATGGCTCCTCGGGTACCTGCCCAGGGCTCTACTTTGAGGTGCTGGCAACTGTACCCTGGTGATGTCTGTTGTCCCCAGGCGTTCACTTCTGGCAGCCTGAGTATTCTGGCCCTGTGTTTTAGTATTCTATTACCCTGTCTCTGTGTGCCATGTGAGGCTTCCCACACAGAGGCGAATTAAGAAAAAAGCTTTGCCAGGCCTGGTAGAACAGAACTGTGATCCCAGGACTTGGGAGGCTGAGACAGGAGGAGCCTAAGTTCAAAGCTAGCTTGGGCATTTGTGCAGAAAAGAGTTAGTTGTTAGAGGGCGCAGTACACACTATAGTCTTTGCCTAGCATGGGTTGGATCCCCAGCAAAAAGCAAAAACAAAACCTGTAAAAAGTAGGTGGAGATGGGAGGGGGTCAGGGGAGGGAAGGAAGGAGGGAACATGTGATTCTTTATCTTGTTTGTTTTCAAGACAGGGTTTCTCTACACAGCCTTGGTAGTCCTGGAACTCACTTTATAGACCAGGCTGGCCTTGAACTCAAAGAGATTGGCTTGCCTCTGCCTCCAAATGCTGAGATTAAAGGCGTGTACCACTACAGTCTGGCCCCTTTCTTAGTATGTTAAAGAAAAGACTGGAAAACAAACTATCAGCAGCAGATAAAAAAATGTACAGCCTACACAGTGATAATATTCAAAATCCTCAGCCATAAAAATAAAGGCCTTTTATTTGGTTTTCTATGCCATTACAAGAACATCTGGACAACACTTCTGTGTCAGCAGAGCCTGTGGCCACACCATGTCTGTGTAGGATGTCTACTAAACTGGGGGCTAGATACAGAAGCCAGGCTCTGCCCCAGGCCCTGGGAGCTGCTCCAGGTTATGGGGTTACCTTCTTGTAGGTAACGTGAAGATGCTGAATCATTGGCTGTGTAGTGGTTGCCATAGAGACCGTCTGTTCAAGTTTGCCTTCAGAATTCAGTCTGAATTTTCGAGTAATCTGAGTAGAGAACAAACAAAGCACTTAAGTTTTATGTCTTCAAACTACGAGACAAATGCTGGGTGTGGTGGCGCATGCCTGTCACCCTAGCACTCAGCAGGCTGCGACAAGACTGCTGTCTACATTCTAGGCCGGCCTGGCTACACAAGTTCCAAGCTAGCCTGGGATTTGTTTTGAAAAAACAAAAAACCAAACAAACCAAAAAAAACAAATACCACACAAACACTGGAGCATCCGCCTGTGTCAGTCATTGGTCACAGGCCTGTGAGCAGTAACACCCCCATGAAGGGCAAGACTCTGGGCGTGAGCCGTCATGGGACACAGCAAGATCAAGGTGTTGTGGTTCAAGGTTCTTGAGTCCCTTCTCCCAGGCAACATGTGGACACAGGTTGGTATGAACTCTGCTTTCCAGAAGCGGCCTATTGTTGGCTCTCTGTTAATATTTGTTAGTGTTCTGCTGGCTATAAGCTCCCACCTCCATCTGAGTCCTAAACTGTATCAAATGTGCTTTTAGAGGACTCTGGGCCACTACTTGGGGAACACTGGTCTACTATAACACAGCTCTTTCCACAAGAATATGAGCAAATCCTGAGTCATGTCCTCAGGTGTGGAATGCTTGTGGGCACAGTGTGACCATAGGATAAGCTGAATGTCTAAACACTCTTTAAGGGCCTATCACTTCAGTGCTGCCTCTGCCACAGCCATTATGTGGACTCCCAACCCTGTTGGGAGCTCAAAATTTCAGTTATTACAAGTCTAGTTAAAGGGACTAGAGAGATGGTTCCAGGCAGTGGTTAAGAGTGTTTACTGCTCCAACAGAGGATATAGCTCAAGTTTTGGAGTGCTTGCTTACATGCATGAAGCCCTGGGTTAGAGTCCCAGAACTAAAAGAACTAGATGTGGTGGTGCAATCTCAACACCTGGGAGGCAGAGGCAGGAGTATCATGAGTTCAAGGTTAGCCTGGAAAACAGGAGACCCTGTCACAAAACAAAACAAAACATTTATTTAAGGGTACCAGGAAGCCACCAAGGAAGCAAGGAACAAGGAGACAGAGGTGGCACCCCATTTAGAATACTTGCTGGCCCAGGGAGGATTAAAAAGGCTTTCCTGGATTGAGAGCCTGTTTACTTTAGAAAATAGCTTGGCTTCCTCGGGGGACTCCCAGCCCCACTTCCCACAAGACCTGTGGGGGAAAGACCAAGCAGAAACAGACCTAGGAAAAGGCCAAAGCAAATATGTTAAGAGAGATATGAAAAGACTGCCTCCCAGCAGGATGCCCAGCCTGGAGTTGAGGAGACATCAGAGAAATTCAGCACGAACCATATAGACTAAAGCCTGCGGAGAGAAGAGGGATGTGCAGATGCAGGCAGAAGAGATAATGGAAACCGAGGCACAGCAGAGTGATGGAGACTAGCTGAGTCAGGAGGGAAAGCCCTTTACCTCAGGATCTGGTTCTTGGTTCTTGCTGGCTCAGCAAGGGTTTTCACACACAGCAGAATTAAAACAGACACAACAAGCTGAGGCAGGCAGATGGTTGGGCTACATGGTGGACGCTGTAACAAAGATGGGGAGCGGAGAGCAGCCAGAGCGCCAAGGGCAGACTAAGCTGGTGGCCTTCACTTTCCATCAGCTTCCTCAATACTAAAGCGCTTAACCTACAACCCCATTTCAAACCGTTGAGACTTTTACCCTGCAGCCGTTTTCAAAGGAGAATGAAGAAGAGCAGAAAGGGCAGACATAGACTTTAATACCTATCTCTTAGTAACGGATAGAAAGTCCAGACAAAGGGAGGAAACTGAGTACTTCACAACGTGATAACTCAAGTAGCTCTCAGAGGTCATGGAGAGCGCTCTAACCAACAACAGCGCATACACACAAGTGCCCCCATGACAATCTAAAGGACCAGCACCAAGTTATGCCATAAACCAAGTCTTTTTTTTATTTTGTTTTGTTTTTTCGTTTTTTGAGACAGGGCTTCTCTGTGTAGCCTTGACTTTCCTGGACTCACTTTGTAGACCAGGCTGGCTTCGAACTCATAGCGATCCGCCTGCCTCTGCCTCCCGAGTGCTGGGATTAAAGGCATGCGCCACCTCGCCCAGCTCATAAACCAAGTCTTAATATCACAGTTACTTTTCATTCACAAATGTACTAAAGAATCAATTACAACACCAGGCGCAGTGGCACACAGCTTTAGTCCAGCACCTGGGAAACAAAGGCAGGTACATCTCTGTGTTCAAGGCCATCCTCGTCTACATAACAAGTTTCGAGCCAAGTCAGGATTACACTGTGAGACACTGTCTTTAAAAGGAAAAAAAAGTGTGTGTGTAGGTGTCATGTCATGTCAAACTCAGAAAGCTCTGGCTAGCTCAAACTACCAATACCTAAAATGAAACTGGGGACATTACTACCAAGTCTACAGAAACAAAGATTAGAAGAAGACACTGGTGTCCTTCTGTTTTGTGGGCAATTATTTCAAACAAAACAAAGCAAGATCACTATCTATCAGTGCAAACAACTAGAACACTTAAACTACGTAAAATATACGATAGAGTGAGGTGATTTTCATAACATAATTGGACTTTTGATAAAAAACCCACACACGTCACTGAGTTTTGAGTAGCCTTTTCAACAAAGTGTGCTGAAGCGCCCTGCAGGGCTGCTGCCAGAGACCTGGTTAATACCTTACACCACACAAAAGAGCATGTCCAAATATCTAGACCTATGGACCTAGATGCTCAGGCTTGCATGGCAAACATTTTAACACTGAGCCATGTTGGCAGCCCTGGAACTGAATCCACCAACCAATCTTTTTCTTCCTTCCTTCCTTGGTATTTTGAGACAGAGTTTTTCTGTGTTATCCAGGCTGTCCTGGAACTTGCTCTGTAGACCAGGCTGGCCTGAAACTCACTCACAAGGATCCACCTGCTTCTGCCTCCTAAGTGCTGAGATTAAAGGCCTGTTACTACTACAGCATAGTGTATAATTGAATCTTAAAAATACAAGGGCTGGGCATGGTGGCAGGCATATCTTCATTAGTTCGAGGCCAGCCTTGTCTACAAAGTGAGTCCTAGACAGCCAGGGCTATTATATAGATAAATCCTATCTCAAAATCCCAACACCCCCCACAAAAAACAAACAAACAAACAAAATAAAAAACAAAAAACAAGCCCCTAACCCCCCACAATCTAGTAAGCCAAAGTAATGAAGACACGATACCAGTTTAAGACTCATGAGGGTCACAGATCACTTAGAATTGAGACAGAGAAAGACTCAGAATAAAGGACAGTCAGGAGGCAGAGGTGGCACTGGGAATGGCAGAGCAGACATCTCTTCAGTAGAGTATAGGCTAAACAGACATTCATCTGGGAAAAAAGACTTTATCCCACTGTACACACACGCGTCAGCCTCCACAGACTTCAAGGACCAAAGGGAAAGGCTTCATGCTAAGCTGCAAATTGACAGAAAAACAGGTAATCGTGTTCTTGTTGCTTAGTAGAGGAAACTACACAATAAAGCACACGAAAACGAGAATCCACAGCAGGATTTGGTGGTGCACCCCTGGATCTCAGCCTTGTAAGCTGCAGGCAAGAAGCTCAGCCAGGTTACATGAGATTTTGTTAAAAGTAAGCAAGCAAGCAAGCAAGCAAGCAAGCAAGCAAGCAAAAAACCTAAATGAAACAAATCTACCCAGACCAAACAAAGTAGGATACAAATTGAAAAGCTACTTATGGGAAATGTAAAGACTTGTATAAAACTTCAAAGCTGGGTAGTGGCACATGCCTTTCATCCCATCCCTCAGAAGGCAGTGGTAGGCAGATCTCTGACCTCAAGGCTAGCCTGGTCAAGTATAGATTGAGTTCCAAGGACAGCCACAGCTACATACAGAAACCCAGTCACAAAAACAGCAATGAACAAACAAAAAACCAAAAGAACTAAACCAAAACCCATACCAAACAAAAAAACAAAAAATACAAAAGAAAACCTTCAAGACACTGAAGAAAAAAATTGAAGGCATAAGAAAATGAAAGACCACCCATGTTCATGGACTGGTAGGATCAATATAGTAGAAATAGACATCTTACCAAAATACTCATCCTACTAAAAGATTCAATGCAATCTCCACCAAAATTACAACACAATTCTTCACAGAAACTGAAAATCAATTTTAAACTTCATATGAAAACACCCACAAACAAACAAACAAACAAAAATGCAGCAAAGCTAAAACAAACCTAAATAATAAAATAATTGAAACAAGCCGGGCGTGGTGGTGCACGCCTTTAATCCCAGCACTCATGAGGCAGAGACAGGCAGATCGCTGTGAGTTCGAGGCCAGCCTGGTCTACAAAGTGAATCCAGGACAGCCAAGGCTACACAGAGAAACCCTGTCTCAAAAAACAAAAACCAAACCAAACCAAACCAAAAAAACCCCAAAACAAACAAACAAAAAAGAAACAAGTATCACCACCCCAGATTTTAAGTTGTACTATAAAGTTATGAAAAGGATATAGTAGCTGGGCCATAGTGGCACATACCTGTAATCCCAGCACATGGGAGGCAGAGACAGTGGATTTCTGCATGGTCTGCAGAGTGAGTCAAGGACAGCCAAGGCTACACCAAAAAACCCTTTCCTGAAAAACTAAAAAAAAAGAGCATGGTAGCGCCTGGCATGGCAACAGATAGATCTCTGTGAATTTGAGGCTAGCCTAGTCTACATAGTAAGTTCAGGGCTATGTAGGGAGATGACCCTGTCTCAAAAAACATTAAAAAAAAATCCAACATGATAAAACACATATGTTGATCAACAGAATAGAAGAAAGACTGACACATAACTCTCATACCTACAAAAACCTTATTTATTATTATTTTTTTAAAAGACAAAATCTCACTGTGTAGCTCTGGCTGTCTTTAACCATGTATACCAGGCTGGCCTTGAACTCATAGAAACTCTGCCTCCCAAATGCTAAGATTAAAGGTGTGAGGCACCATGTCCAGCCCGATTTTTGACAAAGAGACCAAAAAGCATATACAGGAGAAAAGACAGCATGTTTACAAATCATGCTAGTCAAATTGAATAGCTGCAGATAGGAGAATGAAAATAGATTCACACCTAATACCCTGCACAAAAGTCAACTCTAAATGAATTAAAGATCTCAACACAAAAGCTGGGCATAGTGGCGCACGCTTTTAGTCCCAGCACTTGGGAAGCAGAGGCAGGCAAATCACTGTGAGTTTGAAGCCAGCCTGGTCTATAAAGAGAGTCCAGGACAGCCAGGGCTGTTACACTGAGAAACCCTGTCTCTAAAACTGCCCCTCCCCCCAAAAGACCTCAACACAAGACCAGACACCTTCAATCTGACAGAAGAGAAATTTGGGGATTTGCCTTAACTCACTGGCAGGAGAAAGGACTTTCTAAACAACTCCAAGAGCACAGGTATAGTAAGTGTGGACCCATGATGCTAAAAAGTATCTGTATAGCAAAGGACATCAAAAAACCAGATACCCCAATTAAGAGATGGGGTAAAGAACTAAACAGAATCCTCAAAAGATGAAACACACAAACTGCTTTATCCAAGAATGAGATGAGTAAGATGCTAAGAAAGATGGGCACAGAGGGCTCAGAAGAGGAGGAAGAAATGAACCACGTGACACAGAACTACAAAGACAACAGTAGCTGAAACTTAACTGTGAAGAAGACGCTTATAAAATAGAGCAAAACAACCAGAGGAAGGGAGAAAAAAGTAGAGACCAGAACACAAAGGGTGCTACATTCCCAACCCCTATTTGATGTATTTTTCAGTCAGGACCTCATTCTGTAGCCCAGGTTGGCACAGTACTCACTATGTAGCTCAGGCTAGCTCTCAACTCACAGTACTTCTCCATTTCAGCCTCCCAAGGGTGTGCCATCACTGACAGGAAGTAAGATTTTAAAGCTGCAGTCACAGAGCTCTGAGCACAGTGAGGAATGCATGTTTCCCAACAGTCAATCTAATGTGACAAATACTGAGTACCCGATCTCCAAATTCCAAGTCTCTGCCTCCTGCACCCACAGAGGGACTCCTATTTAATAAATAAAACCCAAAGTTAGTTCTCCAACAAAAATAAAACCTCGGTGAATAGATAGCCTTTGACAAGTGTGCTCAAGACAGTTAACTAAGACACACAGTGTTGGAGTAAAGGTGACAGAATGGCACACACATTCTGAAAAGACAGATCAAACTAATACTTGGAAAATCCGAAGCTGCAGCTGGAACAGGATAGGAGGCATGGAGAGAGAGAGCTACGGAAGAAGACAGTGCTGGGGTCTGGGCCTCTGGTCCCACAGCCCATGTCCCTGACACTTTATTAGAGGGCTACAGAAAACCCCCAGGAGCTTCATTACAAAAGAAAAGGTTACAAAGCTCTTACTTTGATCTGTAAATAATGCTGACACAAAAACGGACGACAAATTAACTATATCACAACAAGCAGGAGCTCTGTCCCTGAAGCAAACACAACTTAGCGTTTTGATGTGCTGTGCTATTAGCATAAAAAGAGCAAACACAGGCTCTTCTTTCTCAGAAGATTCCACAAAACTACGTGATGGAATTCTGCCTTATGCCAAAGACTGGAGACAGAGCGTTCCAGCCCACCAAGTACATAAGCTTGTTCCACCACGAAAGACTGACAGGTGTGAAGCTTTTGCCTGTGCTGACACATGAGAGCCGAAGTCACTGCAGTGGACAACTGAGATGATACGCGCTGTCATGACATTTTCATTCATCTTAATTGTGTATTGAATGTGATCTTGATGCTACAGGATGAACCAGGACCACAAGCATCCAAGCATCCTGAGCAGAGCTAAACCGCAGAGCCACACACAGCTTTGGAGATGGGAACCGAGTCCAGGA
Organism: Acomys minous; assembly: GCF_964271855.1. Lineage (NCBI taxonomy): Eukaryota > Metazoa > Chordata > Mammalia > Rodentia > Muridae > Acomys > Acomys minous. The sequence goes on from NC_140486.1 coordinate 117,643,972, forward strand.
TCTCTCTCATGCATCCTCAGCTGAGGAGAACTCATAGATCCACTGAAAAGTCACCCATGTTGGATATGGTGATTCATGCCAACCCCAGAGCTCAGGGGTGGAGGCAGCAGGATCAAGGCCAGCTTGGACTACACAGCAAGTTCCAGGACAGAGACCCTGTATCAAAACAGAACAAAAGAAAACCAAACCAACAAGCAAGAGGGGATACAGATGAAGAAAAAAGTAGTAGAACTTCCTGAAGACACTAAAATATTAAAATCAAGACATAGTACAATGAATATAAAGGTATATGTTCTTAATAATGTATTCCTGGTGAAAAGTGGTAAGCAGGTAGAAAGAAACTGATCCTATGTTCACGGGCATAGTTTAAGAGACACACAGCACCTTATGAACCACATGAGGAGCACAAGGTACTCAGCAGGCAAATGTTAGAACACCTTGAGTCACACAGAAAGGTAAATGTGACAGATTAAAGGCCCAATAGAGAAAAGCAAAGCTACAAAAACACCAGAAAATGAGACAGTATTTATTGTTGTTGTTATTTTGGAGTAGAAAACAAAGTTCCACGCTGGAACCTGGGTCCAGATGTGATAAAGGAAACACCTGGGCAGATGGTGCTATAGCGAAGGCACTGACTAAGGCCACACTAGCTACACAGGGAATAAAGAGAGCAGACAACAGCACAGCGTGTAAGACAAAACCAAACCAAACCACCTCCTGTAAGTCAATAATACAATCACAATCTACAGAAATCCCAGCATAAACACAATAATTAATATACCAAATAAGAGATAAAATGACCAGTAAGCATAGAAAATGTCCTTTCACTCACAAGTTAGATTGAAACAAGAACGGACTGAGGCAGGAGCCGTGACTCTCAGGTAATGCTGCTGATTTCACTGTTAAGCAGTTTACCAGGATCACCCATTCAAAGTGTACTTACCCCTCTGGCTCTGTCTTTAGGAGAAATTTGTCCACTATATTTGGGTATATTTTCAAAAGGATAATGCACAAACATAAAGGGATATTTGTGATGGAAAAACAGCAAACCGGAAAGGTGCAGGGACCAGGTATTACAGTAAGGATCAATCACAAGGTGAAAGGGTGTGTGAAGAGCTGGAGGCTGTGGTAAGAAACCCGGAGCTCTGGTAAGGCTAACGTCTATTGGATGGTGTGGTACCACTGACAAGTGTAAACGCTCTGGGAACATCTGGGCGGGAGGCTGGGCTCACCTGTTCCACATGGGGCTCCTTGGCAAAGGAGATCCTGGCAATGGAATGGGATGAGATACACAGCTCCTGTCCGTTCACTTCACCCTCCTCCACTTCCACAATACCTGCAAGGGAGGGGCAGTTAGTACAGTTCCAGCCGCTCACACCTTCAGACGCATTATATGACAGGCAAGGGAAACTGAACCTCTGTTACCATCCAGGTAAGCATTTCTCCCTTCTCATATGAAGAGAGGTGGGTCACTCTTGGAGATAACAAGAAAATGACTCAGAATCTCTGTCTGTCTGTCTGTCTCTCTGTATATACTCAGAGGTCAGAGGTTGACTATGAGTGTTTCCTCTTATTTCTTTCTTACTTGCTTTGAGACACATTCAGTCTCTGAACTTGGAGCTCACCCTTTTGCTAGGCTGATTGGCCAACCAGAAAGTCCTAGAGACTTGCCTGTGTCTGTACTCTCAGTGCCAGGTTACAGATGTGCAGAACTGTTCTGTGGTACTGGGGATCTGGACTCTGGTCCTCACCCGCTAAGTTATTTCCCCAGCCACTCTAACAATTTTTTTTCACTCTGACTGTTTTTGAGAAGGGATCTCATTATATTGCTTAGGCAGGTCTGGAATTCATGGAGTTAAGAAATCCTCCTGCAGCTGGGTGGTGGCGGCGCATGCCTTTTATCCCAGCACTTGAGAGGCAGAGGCAAATAGATCTCTGAGTTCAAGACAGCTAAGGCTATACAGAAAACCAAAACCAAACAAACAAAAAACCCAAACAAACCCAAAACAACAACAAATCCTCCTGTCTCACCCCTCTAAGTAATGGGGAACACAAGGGCAAATGCCAATGGGGGGCCATCCTCTGCAGAGGTGCCTGAACCCCAGCCTTCTACCTGCATTTCTCAATGAACCCTCAGGTACAGTCCTACCCTCTGGTGAGGAAGGAAGCAGAGACGACAGCTCTCTGGATCTTGCATACTTCCGTGTCTGACAGTGCCTAGTATCAGCTCCATTCCAAGCTGACTAATCCTGAACAGGGGTGAGACTGGACATGGTCAAGGTCACACAGGCTGCTGAGTGGCTTCTGAGACATCAGCTTGCCAGGTCCTGTCTATCCTTTGGGTATGTCCTGTGTTGGCACAGGCAAAGTACCAAAAATAACTAGGGCTGTGCTAGGAGGAAGGCTCAAGTCTGTGGAGAACTCTATCTTGACTGTCCCTACAGTGCATGCCACGAGGAGAAGCACATTTGAAAGTCATCCAAATGACTGCTATAACACTGACCAGCAGGCCCTGGGTTAGGGGCACCGTACCTGTGTTCTGGGCGCTGACAAAGGCCACCTTGTTAGTGTCAGGCTTGAGGCGGATGAAGCCACATTCTCTGTGCATTGGCTTGTGTGTTTCTGGATGGAAGGAGTTGAACCTGGATGGGAAATCAGAGATGTGAAGCAGACATGTGACCTCAAAGGGCTGTCCCACTAGATGTGTTGTAGCAAGGTTTTGTTTTGTTTTTTCTCTAACCCCCAGACAGGGTCTCACTGTATAGCCCTGAGTGGCTGTAACTCACAGTCTGCCTCTGTCTCCCAAGTGCTCGAACTAAAGGCATGTGGCACCACACCCAGCTAGTAACAGTTTTTAACACGTCTAGCAGAAGGGCAGAATCAAAGAACCTTCTGGGGATTTGAGCCGTAGTTCTCCTCTGCTTCCCCTCGGCCGCAGGGATTGTGGGAGTGGATGGAGTAGACTGAGTAACTGAAGACTGGGCCTCCGTGAGGTCATCATCTAGGACGGGATGGGACTTTGCGGTGGTACCACTGGTTGAGGGTAACCGATAGTTTAATAAGGAACCTCAATAATCTCATTGGTTTGACAATTGACAAAGTCTTAATTAACTTTGGTCTAGAGTTGGTAAGTAGACATTTGTTCGTGTTTCCTCCAGAAAAGTCCACACAACAAACTTGTGTCCTAACGTGGGGCAACCCAGTTCATGATGAACTTGGGAATAGCAATTGAACAGCTTTTGCTTTTTGTAGCAAAAACAATGAAGACCACACTATCAGGGGTGAAATCTTCCCCATGTGGTATGAGACATGTGCCTTCTCGCAGGCCAGCAGCTGCTGAGACATTTGGGGGTGGAGGGAGGCAGTGCTCAGGATGGCTCGCATGCCCCGTGTTCACTGAGTGGTGTGCTTCCTCGATGAGTGGGGTCCAGCCTGAGACAGCTGAAGTGCTAGAGAACACAGCCCTGCAGGGTGACAGTGTAGGACAAGACTCCTGCCAGCTGGCAACAGCTTGTGGCTGCTGCTATACTGTACAAAATAAAATATGCTACCAAAGCCAGGACGGCTGCCCAGCAAGACCCTGCTTATGTTAGTGAGAACCCAATGCAAACGGCCATGCAGTTATCACCCTCCTGTGAGCCTCTGAGTCAGCAGGCAGGTTAGATAAGGGATGGGCTTAGAGCTGCTGCTTCCCCTCTTCTGGCTGCTGGGAGGTGGCAATAGACAAAGAGAACACAAATCAGATCTGGGTTAGAGTCCCTACTGTGACTAAAACACTTGAATCCCATGGGAAGAGCCAGACAGAAGATGTAAAGGTGACAAAGGTATCTCTCGTACAACTTTTGACATAAGGCAAGAGGAAGTCTAAGACTCAGCCATGCAGACTGCGTGCACAAAAGTCAAGAGTCAGGGAATACTCGGCCTTGGACAATTGTGTTGCGAGGGACTTTTAGAAGGTTGTGGAAGGACTTACCGCCTGGCTTACTGTGGAAGGAGAGTAACAGTAATATAAACCACCCTTTCTTGTGACAAAGGCTGAATAACCTGGGACAACAGGGAAAAAATGAGTTCCTGGTGGCCTGACTCACATATGCTGTTAAGGACTCTTGGCTATCAATAACTGAGGTCCCCATTAACCAGGGTCTGAAAGACAGAAGGGACAGAGGCTACTGAGGGAAGGCAACAGAGGTGGTGTGTGGTGCCTGGTTCACTGAGCAGCAAAGGACTATTTGCTCCATGTAAGTAAGTTGACTTAGCAGCACCTGGGAATGGTAATGGAACATTAGTTGCTTTGCTTAGCCCCTTGGTAGGTAGAGGAGGTTTTGCTGGATCTGGGTGACTTAAAACAACATATAAACTGGGCCCTTAAAGTGCAGCAAACAAGAGGAAACAAAGGAACTTAAAGCAGGTAAGAGGAGTTTGTCCAGATCATTTCAAGGAAAATGTGGCAAGATTTATGTCAAACTGAAATTCCTAAGGAGAGAAAACAACAAAGACAAATACTATTCTAGTGATCTTCACAGAAGGCACAGAGCGGAAAGCCAGTGTAGGTGGACGATGTGAAGCTCGTGGGTGATTATCCACCCCGTCCCAAGTAAGAGGTGTACATTTATTTCTCTCCTGCAGGAAATCACGTTAGGGGTGCAATCTATTCTCCTGGAATTTTCTTAGCAGCGCATGTGGTTGAGGGAGAGGCACTGGCAGTGGTCACTTCCACAGAGCCCAGAGCCTGGCAGTCCCAGGGAGTCAACTCAAGTGGCAGGTGTGAGAACAGTTGTTCCTAATGGCTCTGGGCCGTGTGCACAGCTTAGGCTAGCCCGTCAGCACCATAAGACCTGCTGAAGGCACTATAGGCTTTGGTTGCAGAAAATGAAGAAATCAAGCTGGGACTCAGTTGGAAGTTCCTTCCATGCTGTGGACTTTGCTGCTGTGGAGGAACTGCCACCAACAATCTTATTTGCCTGCAGACCCTGAGAGCTACGCTATCAAATTGCCAGGCAAGCTTGCCTACTGGCACAATAGTGGCAGTGCAGCCAGTGACTCTCCAACTGGATATAAGGCTTGCCCTACAGAGGAACTCACCCCTGGAAAGGCAGGACAAAAACCTGTGGCTGGCCCTCTGAGCATATAAAGGGGGAGGAAGTCTCCCTCAGTCACAGCCATAGGGGGGAGGAGTAAGGGGAAAATGGGAGGGAGGGAGGAATGGGAGGATACAAGGGATGGGATAACCATTGAGATATAACAAGAATAAATAATGTAAAAAAAAACAAAACAAAACCCCGTGGCTGAGAAAGCCACAAGCCTCAGGCTCAGGAGGAAATTTTTGTTTTGTTGAATAGTTGTGTATACCTATCAAATGACCTTCTAAACATCTGTCTCTATGGCCACAGCTTATTAATACTATTGGCCTTGGTGGTAGAGAGAAGAAAGACTTCTTACAGTGGGTGGTGGTGAGATGCAAAGACTTGTAACTGACAAACTGCTGAGGATGCCTGTTAAAGTGACATAGTGGCCCACTACTTTAAAAAAGAAAAAAGAGAGAAAGAAAAGATCATACACATATCACCTTTCCAAGGCTAAAGGAATGTTAAAAAAATGTGTCAGAGGGTAGGGGTCTGATGAGCTATGGCCTTTTCCTTCAGGTAACACCTGGTCATCCCACTGTTATATTGCAACAGAGATTCCCTTGTCTCGGGAGCCATGGCAACAACACACACAGTACAATAATGTGAAGCAGTCAACATTCTTTAGCACTGGACCTTTACCTGGGATTCACACGTCACTCCCTCCTGCCCACCCAACAGCTGCAAGTGATCCTGGGAGATGCTAGAGTATACGGAAGCAGAAGGTTAACTAAAAGGAAACTATGATGATGCAGCCTCCATGATGGGGTGTACTGTGGTAATGTAGCTGTTTGGGACCCACCTGTACTCCAGGAGTAAACTCTCACCTACGCTCTGTAAATATGCACAACTGTAGCTGGAGTTTTTTACTACTTAGTGGTAAAAAAAAAAATCTTTCTCCTCGTCCTCTTCCACCGTTCTCGTCCCCCCTCCCCCCCTTTAGCCTCCTAACACTACACAGGAGAGAGGACAGGGTAGAGAGGGAGGGGGCGCGTGGATATCAGTCCACTAGTTCCTGCTAACGAGGGGCATCAAGTTCCTTGGGGCAAGTTTGATTTTCACCATCTGGATATCTAATTTCTTCTTCTCTCTTTGTGCATGACTACTTGACAAACCACAACCAACAGCCAGCCTCAACAGCAAGCCTGCCTCTTGGGGCTCGAACATTTATATGCCTCTGAAAAGTTCCCAGAAACCCGCACCTTACACATTCAAAGAAACTATCTGCAGCTGGCAAAACCACTCCCCTGCTAGAGCACGGGGTAAATTATAGTCACCTGCTGTGAGGCAGCCTCATTTCCCCTCACCTGGGATTAAAATGAAAACATGTTCCCATAACATTTCTGTGGGTTTTTAAAAAAATGAAACTAAAATTACAAAATTCTCACTACACCCAACAAACTCATTGGTTAACCAACCTGGACTTGGTTGAATCTGTTTTTGAACTGGGGTGACTAGTTCATGTTTCCCTAGAAGTAGTTCACTCAGTGATGCAAATTAGCACTGTGGGACACACATCGTCTGCCAGACGTGATCTAATCTGGTCAGAAGTGGTTTCTCCGGGGTATGATCCTCAGCTCTATCTACCAGGCCCATCATTGACCTTCCATTTCCTGCTCATTTTCCCTAGCTGACCAACTTTTTTTCCCCCCTTGAGGCAGGGTTTCTCTGGGTAGGCCTGGCTGTCCTGGAGCTCACTCTGTAGACCAGGCTGGCCTGGAACTCAAAGAGATCTGCCTGCCTCTGCATCCCAGAGTGCTGGGATTACAGGCATGCACCACCGTGCCCAGCTAGCTGACCAATTCTTAAAGACAGTAAATCACTTGTGTGTGTGTGTGTGTGTGTGTGTGTGTGTGTGTGTGTGTATATTGTGCTGGGGTTGAACCCAGGGCCTGAAGCATATACCTGATACACCCCCAGCCCCAGAAACTTATTCCTAATAATATGGAGTATCCTTTTTCAGAGGCCTTTTCAATTTGTGGATTTCAGTTTTCATTCCTAGACACACTGTAAACACTGTAGATAATTACAGTAGAATCTTAGAGTTTCTCTGTGTAACCTTGGCTGTCAGAGACTCCCTTTGTAGACCAGGCTGACCTCAAACTCACAGAGCTCCTCCTGCCTCTGCCTCCTTGGAGTAAAGGCTTGTGCCACCGTGCACAGGTTTTTGTTTGTTTTGTTTTTATTTTTGAGATAGAGTCCCATTGTGTACTGCTGGCTGGCCAGAAACTTCCTATGTATACTAGGATGGCCTTGAACGTACAGAGATCTGCCTGCCTCTGCCTCCTCCATGCTGGGATTAAATGGTCCAATCCTCTCTATGATAGAAATGGAGCAGGCACTGAATTAAGTCATAATTTCTAATTAGTCTTTGTCACATATTTATACTGGGCACAGTGCACATGTCTATAATTTAAGCACTTAGGAGACAAAAATAACAAAGCAGCATGGTCTATAAGTCATACTCTGACATGAAAGGAAAAGAAAAAGAAAGAAAGAAAGAAAGAAAGAAAGAAAGAAAGAAAAGAAAAGAAAAAAGAACTGCCTCTGGGCTGTGAACGTGAAGCAATGGTAAAGGCCCTGCTGGTGCACAAGGCCTAACAGGGGAGACATGGAAAGACAGAGAAAGGAGAGAGAAAAATGGAAGGGAGGGAGGAAGGAAAGAACTAAAAAGGGAGGGAGGGATAATGAAGGAGTGAACCCAATTTATACTACCTGGGTCATTTATTTGCCTTTTTATCCAAAGCTGAAATTAAACCGAGGGCCTCATACATGCTGGTCAAGTCTTCTACCACTGAACTATATCCTTAGCTGTTTAAAAAAAAATTAATTATTAAGTGCCGGGCATGGTAGTGTACACCTTTAATCCCAGCACTTGGGAGGCAGAGGCCAGCCTGGTCTACAAAGTGAGTCCAGGACAGCCAAGGATACACAGAGAAACCCTGTCTCCCCCCCCCAAATATATATTACATATAATATAAAGATATATTAAATATAAAATATGCATGTATGTATATATATTTATGTGTATAGGTGTTTTGCCTGCATGTGTGTCTATAGACCACATACATGCCTGGTGCCTCAAGGCCAGAAGGGGGCATTGGATCCCCTGGCACTTACAGATGGCTGTTTAAGCCACCTTGTGGGTGCTAAGTATCAAACCCAGAGCCTAGTCCTCTAGAAAAGCAGCTAGAGCGCTAACTGCTGCGCCGTCTCTCCAGTCCCACAGCTGTTGAACTCGTGACACTTCTGCCTCAGGCTCCCAAGTGCTAGACTACAGTGCATTATCTTAGTTGGCTGTGCTACACTTTTTTTGAGATTTATTTTTTAAAGATTATTTAAGTTTTCATCATGTGTATACGTATGTGCATGCCACGTGTGTTGGGGTATCTGTGGAGGTCAGAGGTTGGGGATTCCTGAAGCTGGAGTTAATAGGTAGTTTTAAGTCCCCTGAGATGGGTGCTAGGAATTGAATTTGGATCCTTTTGGAAGAGAAATATGCACTCTTAACTGGTGAGGCAGCTCTCTAGCCCAACTTTTATTTTGCTTTAAAAAAAAAAATTATTATTATGTATACAGTGCTCTGCCTGCACACACACCTGCAGGTCAGAAGAGGGCATCAGATCACATTATAGATGGTTGTGGGGCACCATGTGGTTGCTGGGAATTGAACTCAGGACCTCTGGAAGAGCAGACAGTGCCCTTAACCGCTGAGCCATCTCTCCAGCCCTCTTGCTTTTATTTTTTAAAAAATGTGTACAGGTATTTTGCCTACATGGATGGTTGTGCATCAGATGTGTGCAGTGGCTAGGAGGCCAGAAGAGGGAACCAGATCCCCTGAAACTGGACATACAGGCGTTGTGAGCTGCCATGTGGGTGCTAGGAATTGAACCTCTGGAAGAGCAGTCAGTGCTTTTAACCTCAGAGCCATCACTCAGCCCTAGGTTTTGTTTTGTTTTTTATAAATAATTTATTTAATTTTATATGCATTGGTGTGAGGGTGTCAAATCCCCTGGAACTGGAGTTACAGACAGTTGTGAGCTGCCATGTGGGTGCTGGGAATTGAACCCAGGTCCTTTGGAAGAGTAGACAGTGCTGTTAACCACTGAGCCATCTCTCCAGCTCCCCTAGGTTATTTTTTATTACCCAGAATTCCCAGCTCACTGGTGTTGGAGGATGTTTTTGTGCACTGTGCTCAAATGCTGATTTCTGTACTCAGATCTGGTTGCAGTCTGGACATTGGAATTGCTATTATTATGAAGCATCTCTTTCAATGTTATGTAAAAAATTGTTCACCATCACTTCTGATTGGTTAATAAAGAGCTGAACAGCCAATAGCTGGGCAGGAGAGGATTAAGTGGAACTATCTTGTCAGGTGTGGTAACACATGATTTTAATCACTGCACTCTGGAGGAAGGGTTTAAGGCAAGCCTGGTCTCATAGGGAGCTCAAGGACATCCAGGGCTAGACAGAGAGACCCTGTGTCAAAACAACCAACCAACCCCCCCCCCACCCTCAACAAACAAACCAGCACAAAACAATCGTCTTATCCCCTTTTTATGTTTTATTTACAAAATGAAGCAAATGTGTTTGCTATATATGGTGGCACATGCCTGTGACACTAGCACTCTGCTAACAGGGGCAAGAGGTTGGTGAGTTTGAGGCCAATCTAGAATACAAAGTGACTTTTAGACCAGTTTGGGCTGTTTAGTGATACTCTGTGTCAAACACAACAAAACAAATAAAAACAATAACAACAACAAAACAAATGTAGGCTGAGTATCTCCAGTCAGAAGACTCAAGCCCCAAATGAAGGCTGGAGACAGGGCTCAGAGGGTAAGAGCACTTGCTCCTCTTGCAAGAGGCCCGAGTTTGTTTCCTAGCACACACACGGCAGCTCACAGCTATCTGTAACTTCAGCTGCAGGGGATCCAATACACACTTGTGGCCTCTGCATAGCACATAGGAGGCCCAGGCAGGTAGATCTCTGGGACTCTGAGGTTAGCCTGGTCTACACAGCAAGTTAGTTCTAGTACAACCATGGCTGTACAGAAAGAACCTGTCTTAACCGCCCGCCCCCCAAAGACCCAAAACCCACAAGAAATCAAAAGCTGAGAGGATATCATGTTAGTCGGTATTCAAACAGTTTTGGACTTCAGAGTTTTGGTTTGGGTTTGAGACTCAGAGCTGCCCCATAGTAGCGCCTAAGTTAAGATCCCCATGGGAACATCTGACTCTGGGCTAGAGAGCTGCCTCAGCGGGTAAGAGCACGTGCTGTACTTGCACAGATTCCCAGCACCCACACCAGGCGCTTCCAACTGACTGAACTACTACTTCAGGGAGCCGACACCCCTCTGACCTCCTTGGGCTCATACACAGACACACATCCATACATGTAAAAACATCTTTAAAAAACCTCTGAATGCGAAATGCTTCTGCAAGTATTTTAGGTAAGAGAAACTCAATGGGGAGTAACAAGTAATTTAGTAGGATTTAAGAATATAGATTAAAAAAAAAAGAATATAGATTTTGTAGCTGGGCGTGGTGTCGCATGCCTTTAATCCCAGCATTCAGGAGGCAGAGCCAGGCGGATTGCTGTGAGTTTGAGGCCAGCCTGGTCCACAAAGCTAGTCCAGGACAGCCAGGGCTATACAGAGAAACCCTGTCTTGAAAAAACCAATAAGAAAAAAAAAATATATATATATATATATATGTTTTCTTATTACACTTATTTGTTTATAGGGGTCAGTGAATGACTTGGAAGAGTCATTTCTCTTTCCACCATGTGGGTCCTGGAGCCTGAACTCAGGTCTTCAGGCTTGTTGGCAAATGCCATTTCCCACTGAGGTTCCTACCAGCTCCTAGTTAAGACTCTTAACTCAGAACTGTATAGTAGAGAATGAAGCAGAAATAGAATTTTGCTTTTCTATTTTATTTTATTTTCTATGTGAGGTGCTAAGGAGTAAGTCCAGGGCTTGTACATACCACAAAACCACTCTACCATTCATATACGCCCCTACCTATTTAAACTTGCTAAGCACATATATTACTTCTGTAATTACCTTTCAGCCACCCTTAAGGGCAACACTATTTCCTATTGAGAACCATACTACTTGCTTGAACACCTCACCTAGCGCAGGGCAAAAGAAAAGAAAGCCACATGCTCTTATTTCAGCAGCCTCAGTGACTGATTCCCACACAGGCTAGACTGTCACTAGCGAGTTAATTAAACACACTTTTCTGCTTGGGCCAACTAGCTTGTAAACGTGTGGTCTGCCTAGCACCTTGAAGAATGTCACGGAGAGTGAAGCACCATTTTCGCCAACCCTGTGCCTCAGCTGCCAGGTTCTGAGAAAAAGAGAGAGCTTTTCTGAAGTAAATCTAAAGCTGCTTTTGCATCTTCCTGCCTGGCATGTCTTTGATCAGCCTGGAGTTACTGAAGACCTAGAGAGCCCATGAGTCAGGTGGGGACTTACGAGAAGTTGAGCATAGGCTGGCCCACATGGGATATGTGCACCTCCTCCAGGTACTGGAAGGGCTGCAGGGTCGGAAAGGTACCAGCTCCCGGCGGGTCTGACAGCCAGGTACCCAGCATCCAGGACAGCGGCTCCACCACTGGGTTCATCTTGGGAGGCTCTGAAAATGAAAGGATGGGACAGTAAATGATTTGCTTCCTCCAGGGTTTTGCCAGGCTTTGGGTGGAGACCCACATGCTGCCGGAATGTGCTTTCACCAGAACAGCCACATCACCCTCCAATGCTGTGGTGAGATCCTCCCTGGAACTGTGCAGTGCCTCGGCAGTGAGTAGCATGAAAGAGAAGGCAGAGAGCAGCCTCCTCCAGCCCCTGTGCCTGGGACTGGAACATGGTGGGCCACAGAATCAGATGTGAAAAGCAGCAGGGCTGGGGAGGGAGGCCCGGCTGGAACTAGAGGCTGACAGCTTCCGAGAGGTTTACTCTCCCGTTTTCAGCTGTGCTGTCTTCCTATCCACAGCAGAGCTCCACTGTCTCCATTACTAGGTGTGAGGGCTGCACAACAGCAGGGCAGCTGCTCTGTGAGGACAGCGGCTCAATGATGCTCAGAAGGTGCTTTCTGTGGCTGAGGCACATGGCCTAAGATCACTACCGCTGTCACCCCAACTCTGCAGGCTGATGCCCACACGTGGCCAGGACACTTCTGGTACCTTTCTATGACTTGACTCTGAGTTTGGAAAGCCAGATGGACGAGCTCATCAGCACAGGTGGGATTCTTCATCTACCGACTGACACGTGCTACACCAGAGGGCAACAACTCCATAAGCAGCTGTGTAGGGCTGGCTAGGTCAGCCTTGGGAACTACTTGAGCTTCGATACCACACAGCTCCTCCAAATTCAAAGAGTTGGAAAGAATACCCAGAAAGAGGGAAGACCCTCACAAGGACCCACATGTAGTTAGAATTCTGCAATTTTGGTTTCTTTAAAAACACAGAAACGCTTTTAATCCCAGCACCTGGGAGGCAGAGGCAGTGGATCTTTGTGAGTTCGAGGCCAGCCTGGTCTACAAAGCGAGTCCAGAACAGCCAAGGCTACACAGAGAAACCCTGTCTCGAAAAACCAAACCAAACCAACCAAACAACAACAACAACAACAAAAAAACACACACACACAGAAATAAGCCAGGCATGATGGTGCACGCCTTTAATCCTAGCACCCTGGAGGCAGAGGCAGGTGGATCATGGTGAGCTCGAGGCCAGCCTGGTCTACAAAGCGAGTCCAGAACAGCCAAGGCTACACAGAGAAACCCTGTCTCGAAAAACCAAACCAAACCAACCAAACAACAACAACAACAACAAAAAAACACACACACACAGAAATAAGCCAGGCATGATGGTGCACGCCTTTAATCCTAGCACCCTGGAGGCAGAGGCAGGTGGATCATGGTGAGCTCGAGGCCAGCCCGGTCTACAAAGCGAGTGCAGGACAGCTAATGCTACACAGAGAAACCTTGTCTCAAAAACAAAACAACAATAATAAACAAATAAACCCCAAACACAGAAATACAAGAACATGTTTTCCTTTTAATCCAGGTGTGGAATATGGGGCTGCTTTGCAGCAGCTGACTATGATTTGCCTCCTGTTCTGGTGGAGGCGTGATTTTGCCAGCTACAGATAGTTTCCGCGATTGTGTGGCGGTTGGAAGTTTGGGGACTTTTCAGAGGGTATATAAATGCTAGGGCCCAGAGAGGCAGGGCAGGTTGTTGGCTGCTGTCGGTTACGGCTTGTTAAGTAGTCATGAGCAAAGAAGAAACAAGAATAAATGAGATCTCCTAATGGTGACGCTAAGACTTGCCCCAAAGAGCTCCTTGTCACTGATCGACACTGCCCCCTTCCCAACCCCTGAATTTATTTAGGAATCTAAATAAAAGGAAACTTAGGGATTTCCTTTCCTCTCACATCTAGTGTTAGGTTGAAAGGGTGGAGAAGAGTGGAAGAGAGAAGACCCCACAAAGCAGTGAAAAGCCGGCCACACCCACAGGGAGAGAAGACGGCTTATAGGAGTCAGCTGTCTCCTACCATGTGGGTTCCAGGAACCGAACTCCAGGAATTGGCAGCAAGTGCTTTCACCCACTGAGCCATCTGGACAGTCCTTAAAAATGTTTTTATTGGGCTGGAGAAATGGCCTAGCTGTTAAGAGCACTTACTGCTCTAGTGGGGACTGAGGCCCCGTAATTCCAGTTCCAGGAGATCTGATGCCGTCTCCTGTCCTCTTCCGGCACCAAGCATACCCTTGGTGTACACACATACATGCAGGTAAAGCATTTTCACATAAAATAAAATATATACATGTAATACAAAATTTTAACTTATAATTTTTATTTACATATGTATTTGCATGTTTATGTGAGTGTAGCAGGTCTAATTCTGGACCTCTTTACAGGATAACAAGCAGACTACACTCATGTCTGCCCTACACTTAGGGTGCTGAGTGAATCTTGACACCTCAGCTGAAGCCTCTACCCCAGGGGACAGGGGTCAGCTGTTAAACACTCCAGTGGGGCTTGTGAACTCAAGCTGTTCCAATACAAGGCACAAAGGACTCAATCAGCTGAGCAGGACAGGGCGGTCCGCTACCTCAATGTCACGATCTCCTAGATCACCTGAGCCCTTTGGTGTGGGATGATACCGGTGCCTGGCTCTGAGTGTTTCCTTTGCAGAAGTCAGATGAGCCTGGCAGCACCCAACCCATAGGGACCGTGTATGGAGAAGGGCACGTGCCTTGGAGCATCTCTGTGGGAAGCCATGATGGACAGGTGGCATGTATATATTATCTGCTGAGGAAACGCCAGTTCTCCCTTATAGCTCTTCACATACATTTTCTAAAAAGCACACATGAAAGTTAATCCTGTTAGCATGCATGCCAATCGGCATGTGTGCCTGTAAGCACGCATGTGCCTTTGATGCACGGTTAGCATGTATAGCTTATGAGTATGTGTGCCCTGTGAGCACCTGTGCCTGGCTGTTAGTCTCTTTTCCATTCTCTTCCCCTTTTATTTTGTTCCCCTGTTACAAGCCTGCAGGCAAGCTAAGGATGATCTACGCCTGCCCCCTAGGGTGGGAGGCTTGCAACAACAAGCAGAGCAGTCTCATGACAAGGCACTCAGGCAGGTGGAGGTGCCCATGGACACACCTCGGGCTTCCTCAGTCAAGGCCTGCACTGAAGTTCATGACCCACACCTGGCTCTAGTGACGCACTTCATTAAAAGGAAGTCTCAATACATATTACAATCTGTAGACCCTGATGCCTCTTGCCAGAGTCCACTTTGCCCGTTCCAATGCCCAGTGTCCTCTGCACCCCTCACCTTTGCCTGGCATTGTCCTTATTTTAGGGCCACTCACCTCATCCCTCCTGTGGTGGGGTTCTTAGGCCTGCGCCATTACTGGGTGGCATGTTCCTCCAGCAGAAACAAGCTCGGGCACCCTAGAATTCTGTCTTCACACTGTTTTCCAGCTAGTGAGAGCAAGGAAGGATGGTCCTCAAATGTCAGGGGAAAGACATAAGCCAGGAGGGGAGCAAGAGAGAGGAGAGAAAAATAAGGCAGGGAGAGACTGACCCTGCTCTTGCTTCCCTCCAATCTGCCTGAGGATCTTTCTGGGATGCAGAAAGTCCGCATCACTGCCACTCCCAGCAATTAAAATAAGGGCGCTCACTCTGGAGCACGGCAAGCCGAAGTGAATCCCGAGAACCCACAGTGTAGAAGAGCACTGACTCTCTCGAGTGGGTGTTGGACTTGAACTCAGGTCCTTTGGAGAGCAGTAAGCACTTCTAACCACTGAGTCACCTCGTCAGCCCCTGAGGTGTTTTCTGAGTCAGGTCTCACTGTGTGACTGAGGCTGACCACAGATCACCCTGCTCAGCTTCCAGAGTATGTGGGTGATGACACTCTCGGATGAGCTACCAAGCCTGGCTACGATACCCATAAAATCCTGAGCAGACGACGAGGACGAGATGTACAGCTCCCTCCTGAGCGTGAAGCCGGCTCTAGGTGCTGCTTTGTGCAGCTGCCTCTTGCCATTGATGATCGTTCTTCTCTCCCTCGGGGGAGTGAGAGGGAGGGAACGCAGTCTGAGTGGAGTTCGGCTTACTCTGTAGACCTGGCTGGTGTTTTTAAACAAAATCCCAAACATTCAATTTTACCAATAAAGATTCAGGAGTCAGAAAAAAAAAATTCTGAACAGGACCTCTGCAAGACCTCTCCCCATAAATACAAAAGACGAAAAGGTGAGATATGAGTGAACTTAACCTGGGGACGCTAAAAGGTGAAGCAAAAACCCAGATCAGGCTCATAGATTAGCATTTGAACTCCTGGTCCCCAGCTGGTGGCACTGCTGCCTGAGGGTTAGGAAGTACGGCCTTGCTGGAAGAAGTGTGCAACGGGGGCACACTGAGAGTTAACGGAAAGGCCACTTCCTGTATGCTCTGCTTTGTGCTTATGGGTAAGAACTGAGGTCTAAGCTGGGCATGGTACTGCACGCCTTTAATCCCAGAACTCGGGAGGCAGAGGCAGGTGGATTGCTGTGAGTTCCAGGCCAGCCTGGTCTATAAAGCAAGTCCAGGATGGCCAAGTCACGAAAAGAACGTGAGGTCTGTTTCCTGTTTCGGCCACTGTGCCTGCCACGAAGGACTCTTATCCCTCTGGAACCATAAGCCCAAATACATTTCGCTTGTTTGTTTTTACAAGACAAAGTTTCTCTGTGTAGCCCTGGCTGTCCTGGACTCATTTTATAGACCAGGGTGTCCTCAAACTCACAGAGATCCACCTTCCTCTGCTTCCCTAAATGCTGGGATTGGATTATAGGGGTGCGCCACTGCGCCTGGCTCCAAATAATTTTTTTCTTCTATAAGTTGCTGTGGTCATGGTTTGTCACAGCAGTGGAAAAATAGCTAGCAGACCAAGTAGCAAGCAAAGTCAAAATGAAGGCATGGAAGCCCAGGCGGACAGAGCAGAGCTCCTCCGTGGGTGGCGTGCTGGTGCTGCCCAGCACAGGTGTGGGCAGTGCACTCAAGACCCTGGACTTGAAACTCAACACTGCAAAACAAGACAAACCACCCCAGCCTCAAAGTCCAAACTAGAGGACACAACAACATAGCTTTTTTTAAAAATTAAAAAATTTAAAAGGTGAGCATGGAGCAGGACCTAGCAATAGCTCTACCCCCAAGGACAGGCTCAACAGAAATGAGGTACCTACCAGAGTCAGACCTAAGTATCTGTAGCAGTATCACAGCCACAAGCAGATCTCACATCCACTGCCTGCTGAGTGAGATGCAACACAGCATGTCCAGATGATGAACATTACTCAATCATAAAGGCAAACTAGCTTCCAACTGTACCACAACACAGTAGGTGTTAAGTATTGCCTGATTCAACTCTTGTGAAATGTTGGGGTTCCCATTACACAGCAGGAAAGCAAGTCAGCATTTCTCCAAGGCAGAAGACACAGGGCCAACTGACAAGACCACAAGGAGAGCACATGGATGGTAATTATCTTGTCGCTGGCCTCAGCTTCCGGTACCCTATGCTTGCTGCAGACCTGAGGTGGCAAACTGTGTAGCACTAGAGCGGTGGCTGGCCCAGACACACCCACAGGCTTCCCAAAGCTCAGCGCAGAAAAGTAGTTTCCAGTATCCCAGAGCTTTGAAGCCCTGGCCACTTGGTGAGCGGACAGTTTCTTGGATGATGATGTCAAATAATGTAACTATTAAAACTAGTTTTACTAGGTTCCTTTTACCTTCTTAAAGTGGTTGTTAAGACTAAGGTGCTGGTGAGATGGCAGGACAACAGCTGCCATGCTGGGACACGGAGCCACTGCTATAAAATTGCTAACTTTAGTATTTCAATAAATCCAGAAATACTGTGGGGATATAACAACCCACTTACTAAAGACCTGTTCAAATTTAAACAACTGGTGGTTTGAGTCACATATTTTTGCCCTGGCTGCTTGGTCTACTAGTTAGTCACAGCATTGTTGGGTGTGGTGTGCTAAAGTCCCCCAGGGGTCAGGGGCTGGTATCTTTAGGTGCTCCACCTATGTAGACGACTATACTCTCCCTACTTTCTCCCTCTTTATCCTTCCCTCTTCTGGGTAAGGACTGAAAAGGCCCTGACTACTCTGGACCAAGCTGTATCGCCCTCAGCTCTATCCCGGAATAGGGTTCATGCTGTTTAGCGGCCTCCTGGGAACAGGTTCCAGGAAGCAATTAGAGCTGAGGAGGTATCCCACAGAGGAAGTATTCAGTTACGAGCTCAACAAAGAGCAAGGGAACCAAACAGCAGAGCCTGACATGAAATACCTGTGAGAGCTGAGTGGACATGGGACAGCTCTCTGCAAAACCTGGTCAGAGTGGACCAAGCCCTCAGAGCCCGAAGAAGGGTTCTATGTAGAAGCAGGGTTGATCCTTTGAGTGTCTGTGTACCCTTTCCCAATACTACACGGCGGGGCTGGAGGGATGGCTCAGGGTTAAACGCCTATCCCGACTACTCTCCCAGAGGACCTAGGCTTGATTCCAGCACTCTCATGGAAGTTCAGATCTGTCTGTAATTCCAGTCCCAGGAGATCTGATGCTCTTTTTTGGACTCTGCAGGCACTGTATGCATGTGTCACACACACATACACGTAGGCACAACACCCAGAACACAAAAATTAAAAACTAGGTTGAGACACTCACAGACAGCATTCTGATCATTAAAAGGAAGGTTATTACAAAGAGACAGACAGGAGGAGCCCAGAGAGGAGGCGGCTGTGGAGAGACTGGAAATGTGGAACATGCTATTAAGAAATGGGTATCAGGAGAGAAAAGGGAGCACAGATGTGAGGGAGGCTGAGGGGCTGCACGGCTAAGACTGGGTAATGGAGAACAAGGCCACCAGGCTGCGCGCTGCCTGGCATTTGGGCCTATGGGTCTGAGGTAGGGCCTAGCTATGCCTGCTGGGGGCGGGGAGCAAGTGCAGGTTGCATTTTGCCCTTAGTATCCTTCCAATGATACTGTAGTTTGCTCCTTCTGTGCTGAGGGGTATCAAGCATGGCCAGATTCAGTAGGGGACTTGTCTATTAGGAGCTTTGGGGTCCTGGACAGGGCAATAATTAGAGAGGGACGATGCCACACTGCAAGATGCAAATCTGGGGCTGGCAGAATAGAACACAATTAGCAGAACCAGAAGAGGGAAAGGAACTGGATGCCATGTGGTAAACAAAGTCAAGGGGTCCCAAGATAGGACGGGGAGGACACATGCGCAGGAGGGCAGAGTAAAGACGTGTAGGCCACAGGGCAGAAATGCATAGTAGCCCCAGGCTGGCTAGCATCTCCAGGGAGTGGCCTGCTCACCAAATAGGCACCATTGGCATGGGTTGGGCATCTACCTGAAAAGAAGGTAGAAAAGACTGCTGAGTGCTACAGCTTGCCGCCTGTGGGAATCAGTGTGACATGGGAAAATGCACTCAGGCTACGGAAGCCACTTTATAAACAGGAGTTTGCCAGGCCCTTCTGGAGGAAGAACCACAAACCTCCAGGTACTGCCAATCCTATGGCCCGCAAGGTTCATGACTTGGTCTCTGACACTTGGCAAGTAAAGGAAACACAAGGGCTATGAGATTCTCTGGTAAAGAGTAGGAACTACACGAATGGGTACACCATTGTGTCTACACGGCAGGATGCTCAGGGCCAACGTCCGTGGCCCACGAGTGCAGTGTACAAGAGTCTGTGAAAAGGAGCATCTATGCACTCAGCCCTGGCTCCGCCCCCTGTCTCCCCGCCCCCCCCCCCCAAGGAATTCCATTTGGATGAGTGACAGCAGGTGGGCACTGAGCAACCAGTGCTTCCACCCTGGCAGTAAACCTGGACTACCCTGGTGGGCTGGCTCCCTCTCTCTGCTTGTCCACTACCTTAGAACGCCTGCCTGCTCTCCTTGCTTTCACAGTGGGATAGCAGGTGAAAACAATCAAACCATTCTACAGCACAGACATCCAGCATGGAGCCCACATGTGTTGAAATCTACCAAACTATAACGTCAAGAACTTTGTGATTTACTGTTTATAAATTCAACTTCCTTAGAAAAATAACAAAACAAAAAAGGATAAGAATCTAGCCTATTTGTAGCTTTCAATCTCTTAAAAAAAAAAAACTAGACAGGCCTTTCTATGAATTTTCTTTTGATTTAATTTTCCTTTTTATTAAGATCTTAAACTGCAAAAATAAAAAATTAAATTTTCTACAATAAGTGGCCTAAACATTGAAAGCAAGCTTACCCATCCCTAAGTTTTCTGAACTCCAACACACTCCGTCAAGGTTCCTCAAGGTTATTTTCTGCCAATTGACGGGAACTGTGTGCACCTGGCTGTAAAGGCATTGCAGGAAATGAATGCTAATCCAAAGAGAGCATTCTGGGAATTGTAGTCTATTATAAGACTGCGTCTCAGAAGAATGTGGACGACAAAGACAGCCTGGGAGATCACAGAATTTATAGCTAAAGGAGCTTTGGAAACTGAGCTGCATCTGAGTCAGGATCAGGCCAGACAGTTAACTGTGCCATCCAGATTAGGAGTGTGAATTCCACCCTCTGTTGTTTCTGTAGAATGGAACTGAGGGAACCAGCTCACTAAGTCAGGAAGCACAGAAGGGCAGAGCTGTTCCTTCAGGAACATTTGACAGGAGCTTAGGCTCAACAAACTTTTCTGTCTTCAAGAATGCTGTCTGCTTAGCTTAGCTTGAAACGGGGTGGGGTGGGGGGGGGTGGGGGGGTTTCAGTTGGCAAATGGGCCCTAGGGTCTGGTGACAGGACATGGGTACATACACTTTCTGGGACCTGGGGACAAAATCCTTCTTGATTCTTACCCTCACATCACTGCTTTGTTGACAATGACAGTGTTTCCTGCTGTGATGAGAAAACGACACTAATTACACAGCGCTGCAAAATTAAAAACTACCAATACCACGAGCCCCAGCAGTAGCTGGCTGCTCAGCGGCACTGAGGGGGCATGGAGTGGCAGGGCTAGTAGGGCTAGCAGGGTTGGCAGGGGGAGTAGGGGTGGCAGGGGGAGTAGGGGTGGCAGGGCTGGCAGGGTTGGCAGGGTCTAGGACCCACGAGCACCAGGATGACAGCAATGTCCAGATGATCATTCGCAGTGGAAAGGGGCACACACACAAACAGGAAGACCGGAGATGATGAATGGGAAATAGAACAAACACTCTGGCAGATTTCAGCAAAACATAGAAAACAGGCTCTGATATTATTCTCTGCAAAGATTATCTTTGATTACCTAGTTAATCCACTGGGAACTGTTAGAATGACAGACACCGATTTTTTAAAAAATATCTTTGATAACTGAAGTTATCTGGGAAGAACCACCTCAATGTGGGAGGAAGAGAAATGCCACCACCAGAATGCCCATAGGAAAGTCTGTAGGGGATTTTCTTGATTAATTATCAGTGGCGGAGGGCCACGCCTACTTGGGGCAGTGTCACCCCAGGCAAGCAGTCCTGGATGGTATAAGAAAGCAGGCTGAGCAGCCATGGCTCTGTTTCTGCCCTGACTTCACTGTGAGCTGAAATAAGTCCCCTCCTCTCCAGGGAGCTTTTGGTCATGGTGTAGATCACAGCAGTAGAAGCCTAACTAAGGCAGCTACTAAGTGATTAAAGTTAGTGACCCGCTCACTTATTAGCAATGAACAAATTTACCAGCAATGTGGGGGCTTTGGTTTCAACTCTGAGCAGTACAGCGGCATAGCTGTCATCCCAACACTTGGAAGGCAAAGGCAAGAACACTGCCAGAGTCCAGTCTGCGGGACACTGGGGATACCAGGCCAGCCAGGATGACATTAGTAAGAATTTGTTTAGAAATGACAAGAGGGGATGCGGGAGGTGGCTTGGTGGCCTTTAATCCCTGCAGAGGTAGGTGGATCTCTGAGTCAAGGCCAGTATGGTCTATGCAGAAAAACCCTGTTTCAAAAAACAACAAAACCCCACAAAGACGAAGAGCAGCATGTGCAGAGAACCCCCAGCCAGTGCAGAAATTGGGAATCGTCCAGCTGTTAGCCACTCAAGATGGCAGCTTATGATTGTCACGTCAGTTCCTGCCATCTGATACACTGCCTCCCCCGAGGTAAGCAGACATTATAGGACACTGCTGTAAAAGGAACTTTTATTCTCAGGCTCAAGTGTTGTCTGGGAGGCTTACTGCCTCCTTCTGCTAACCTAGGTCTTTCCTGGAAGCTCCTGGCCTCCACACAATCTCCAGGCCTACAATGTTTTCAGCCTCTGAGACTTACTACCTTTTTTTGCGGGGGTGGGGGGGAGAGAAGTTTCGAGACAGGGTTTCTCTGTGTAGCCTTGGCTATCCTAGACTCACTTTGTAGACCAGGCTGGCCTTGAACTCACAGCGATCCACCTGCCTCTGCCTCCCGAGTGCTGGGATTAAAGGCGTGCGCCACTATGCCCGGGCAAGACTTAACTATTTAATAAGCTCGCCCTTCCTTGTTCAACCTAGCTGTTCTAGCTCAAACTCCTCTCCCAGCTGACTTATTCAATCTGGCTTCTCTCTCGGCCTGGAACTGTTCTGTGCGGCCTCAACCAACTCAGGCATCTGCTTTAATCTTCCAGCTTCTCATTTTCTGGCTCATTCTGTCTTTAGCTGAGTTTCCTCTCTGCAACCCATCTCTCTCTTATTGTCCTGGTAAAACTGCCTCCTCTCTCTGTACCACCGTCTCCTCAATAGCTCCCCTTTCCTCTCTCTTGTGGTGAGTGTTGGGGGTATCCTAGTCTGTCAAATCCCTCTGATTCGTCACCTTTTCTGCCACTCAGACATTTTCAAACATGGGTGCTTCCTTCTACAAACTAACTTTACTTTCATTTGGGATTAGAGGTATGTAGCCAGGTGTGGTGGTGCACACCTTCAATACCAGCACTGACTAGAAGGCAGAGGCAGGCTGGATCTCTGAGTTTGAGGCCAGCTGGTCTACAAAGTGAGTCCAGAACAGCCAGGACTGCAACAGAAACCCTGTCTTGAAAAACCACACCTGGACCTAAGCTTTTCTTTACCTGATACTTGCTCTATAGCAGGCTGGCCTTGAACTCAGACCTGTTTGCCTGTCTATTGGATTAGAGGCATGTTGCATTCCAGTCAGATCACACAGACCCAGAAGATCTTTGGATATGATCTCTTGCCAGAACGGCCATGATGTGAACTAACATTCCTCTATACACTACTGCGATCAGATTCTTGCACCGGCCCAGATGACTAGGTCAAAAATCAAGAGTCACCCACACTGCCATTCTGAGGGCAGGAATTAGAGTTCCGTTCATGCCACAGCACAGGAGAGAGGGCCTACTTTTTCTCCTTTTGGGAAGCCCTCTTCACTCCTAACGTGTGGTGCAGGGGGGTGATGGCCTGTGTAGAATGAGTCCACACACTGAAATGACTCAGACTAGCTAAGTTTAATCCTCAGGCTCTCAAAAACAAAACAAAAGAACTAACCTTTTCCTCTCCTAACAAAATTTGGACATGAAGTCCACTCACTGACTAAGGATGTTGGCCATTTCATAGCACTGTAACTGTGCTCTTAAATTAGCTCTCTCTTGACATAGTTCCGGACTCAGATTCTTTACAGCCAAGCCTTCATGCCTTTTCGTAGGACCCTCAGATCTGAGAAGGATGCCATATGTGTCTCACCAGATGATCATTAATATGGTCCTGGCCGTCCTGGAACTCGCTTTGTACACCGGGCCTGCCTCTGCCTCCCCAGCGCTGGGGTTAAAGGTACAGGCCACCACGCCCAGCTCACTGGCCCCTGCTCAGGCTCTGGCTTCCTAACTACCAGCCACCCTTTGCCTTAGTAACTCTGCTGCAGGAATCCAGGAAGCCCATTAGATTCAAAAGCCCCGGGGGAACAGAATCCCTGTCTCTGACAGTGCACCTATCGCCCACTTACCTGTCTTCTTCTTTCTCCTCCTCCTTCCCCCTTCCCTACAGCAGCAAAGTTCCCTCTGAACTCTCCCATACACAGAAAACCTGGAGCAACTCTTGAAATAGTTTCTACCAACACCAACCAGCCCCTTTCTTTAACCTAAACCTAACAAACTTCACCCTGACCTTCCTGCCGGCCCACTTGTCGCCTGAGCCTGTCATTTGGTTTATTCCGTGTCTTCCTTTAGACACACAACATGTAATGTGTTTATAAGACAAAGTCCCCCCAAAAGAATTGTACTCGAGTTGCCCTGTGAATAGAAAGAATACATAGAAGCTTAGTCCTAACTCTTTAATTTGTAAGATGCAGGAAAAAAATCTGGGGCTGGAGAGTCGACTCAACAGGTAGGAACACTTGTTGCTTTGTATAGGACCCAGGTTTGGTTTCTAGCACCCACACAGTGTTTCACAATCATTAGTAACCCCAGTACCACGGCATCTAACCCGCTCTTCTGACCTCTGAGTGTGGTGAACTTACATACACGCAGGCAAAACACACAGACACATAAAACAATCTAAAAAGGTAGTTAAGTTTGTGACAATATAAGGTTAATTATACACTATAAAAACAATGCCACCAAGCAATTTAGGTTAGATATTAAGAAAATTTAGCCAGTAACAGTTTATTTTACTACCATCCTATAACAAGATCTCTTTTGTAAAAAGCAAGTGGTCAGATGTGGCCTATGTCCAGGCTTTTATTGCTTCAAAAGAAAAGCCTAAATTCTATCAGAGATTTTATACACTAAAGTAAATCAGAAAGGAACAAGCATAGGAAAAAGATATAAAAGTTACACATTCAGAAATACATTTCTGATAAAAAAACAAACTTTTAAAAGAAAAGACTTAGGATGTCTTATACAAACAATTAACACCTAACTCGTCTCAAGAAGTGGTATAAAATTTCCTACAACAAGACAGTGAGCTGTCTTCCTTGTACCTATTCAAATAGGACCCCAAACAGCCGAGGAGACAAGCGAGGTCACTTCTCTTAACTGCTCTAGAAGTAGCTCTCCGTTTAGGGAGCTATTCTTTCTCTCTCTGAGAATTTACCCACTGTGTTTCTGTCCATGGTCTATATTCTTTATTCAATCGACTATTTGTAATCAATTCTGGTCTGGTAAAAACTTTTATTCCCGTTCCTTGGTCTCATCATTTCTAGCACAGTACCCACCAGCACCACACACTAAAAACAAAACAAAGACTTCAGAGATAAATCAGAGGTAAAAGTGCTTGCCACCAAATCTGATAACTGAGTTTGATCCCTGGGACCAACTAACTCCCACAAGTTGTCCTCTGACTTACTTCCACATGTGTGTGACATGCTACACACACACACACACACACACACACACACACACACACACACAGAGTAAATAAATTTTTTATGAGGTAGTGCTTTGAGACAGGGTCTCCATGTAGTCTCAGCTGTCCTGTAACTCGCTCTGTACAGATTACCAGGCTGGCCTTGAACTCAGATCCACCTGCTTCTGCTGGGATTAAAGGTGTGCACCACCATTGTCCTGCTATAATTAACTTTTTTTTATTAAGGAAAAAGCGAGTTTCTAGTTCTGAAATCAATGAAATCATTCTTCAGGGACAAGGAAGAAAGAATTCCCTTCAAGCAAAAATTGAGGAAATTTACCAAATAGACCTTTAGGTCAGAAACTCAAATCCAAATAAAAAGAAAGAACATCAAGGTCACTGGAGGCAAGTTACAGTCTCTCTTCTCTTTTTGCTGTGCTTAGGATCAAACCCAGGGTTATAATTGACTTAGTCTGTTTTTTCTTCTTTTTCTGAGACAAAGTTTTACTATATAGTTCAGATTGACCTTGAACTTGTATCTTTTTGCCTTATGCTTCAGAGGCTCAAGGTCAAAGTTAGTCTGAATTGCATAGCAAAGAAAAAAACGTTGCATTATGCTAACACTTAAAAAACAAAAAAGCAGGCCAGCCTGATCTACAAAGTGAGTCCAGGACAGCCAAGGCTACATAGAGAAACCCTGTTTCGAAAAAAACAAAACAAAAAACCTAAAACAAAAAACAAAAAACAAAAAAGCTAAATGAGCCAGGCAGTGGTGGTGCACACTTTTAATCCCATCACTAAGGGGACAGAGGCAGGCGATTTCTGAGTTTGAGGCCAGCCTGGTCTACAGAGCAAGTTCCAGGACAGCCAGGGCTACACAGAGAAACCCTGTCTCAAAAATAAAAGAAAAAGCTAAATGCATTAATATCAGACAAAGAAAACTATCAGTGTGTTACATAAAAATAAAAGTTTCAACTCTCTAGAAAGTACAGGAACCAGTCCTTAAGGTGAGTGTCCTTAGTAGCAGAGCACTTATGAGGCAAGCCTGACAGGATTGTTGGGGAAGCAGACGAACCCTTTAGAGAAACAGACAGCCACAAAAGGGCAGACTCAATAGGTTACAAAAACACAAAACAAAACCCCACTGGTGCAGGGGCATAATCAGCATCTTCACACTAAACAACAGCTGTATGCTGTTCTCAAGTTCACACAACAAACTTAACATGAGCAAGGCTAGGTGGGTGCAGAGCTTCGCTGCCGCGTAAATACCTCCGCGCATTTACCAGCCTAGTTCTGTGAACTTCTTCAGGGGCCTCATTACATAGGCCTAGGTGATCAAACTCGGGTTGTTGGTGATAAACTCACCTCTCCCCTCAGCCAGAGGCCTCAGGGCAGTTTTCACTTCCACCTCTCAATCACATGGTTGGCTCCTGTGGCGGCCAGCCTTACTTGTCACGGAGAGACTGCATTAGCACAAAGTCAGGTGTGACTGAGTGGGCTCATTACCCGAAAACACCGTTCCCATCCCTAAGGCACACTGCAGAGGTTTCAGGAGCTCTGCACCACGATATTTCTTATATCACAATGACACATGCGGGAAGGGAGAAGCCAGAAGCTTTCCTAAGCTCAGGACCAGTCAGAGATGCTGCTTCTTACATCACCCTGAAGTCCAGCTAGTGCAACAGAAAAGGACATAAACACCAGAGTAGGAGGGAGAAATAAGGACACAGACCATTCCTGTCCATCAATGACTGTAGAAAATTCAAGGAATCTATCAAAAGCTCCTGGAACTAATGCGCAATTATAGCAAGGTTTTAGGATAAAGTGTTAACATATAAAAATTACTGACTTTTCCTGTGTGTTATCAATAAGGAACTAGAATTTTATAATTAACCTATAATAAAAAATTTACATTTGCATTAAAAGGGAATATTTAGGGATAACTCTAATGAAATACATATACATGAAGTATATATGTATGAATTTTAAACATTTATTTATTTAGCATGCACATATGTGTATGTCTGTGGGCTTTTGTGTGCCACAGTGTGCATTTGGAGGCCCAGGATGACGTCTGTTTTCTCTTTTCCACCTGTGGGGTCTGGGGATTAAACTCAGGGCAGCTTTGGCAACAAGTCCTTTTATTTGCTAAGTCATCTTAACTTTCATAAAAACATGTGTAGGTTTAGAGGGAAAGTAACAACCTAGGTAAATGATAACATAAAGTCTAAATGAAGAGGTTTTACTAAGAACCAGTTTTGTAGAATGTCAGCTCTTCTCATCTGTCCTCAGATGCAGCACTGGGCAGGTCAAAGTCCCACCAGACACTGGGGCAACAATGACAGAATGAGTCTAAAGAATATATGGAAAGGTAAAAGGATCTACAATAGTCAAACCATACTATGGGCAAGGCTGGTGAAGCATTACACTTCAAGTCTTACTATAACTCTCCAGTAATAGAAAAATTATCTCAAAATGAACCACAGACCCAAATGTAAAAATGCAAAGCTATAAACTCCTGGAAGAAACACGGAGAAAATGTAGGTAGCCTTGATTTATCCGGGAGCTTTTAGAGTACCAGAAGCACGGCCCACATAAGAAGATGCTGGTGAGAAAGAAGAAGCAGGCCCTGGCAGCCCACTCGGTTTAGATAAGGATGAACTCCCTTCCGCAGGAAAAATAGAAAATAAAACAACCCCGCAAATAAACTAGATCAAAAGTGATAGTTCTGAGAGAACCCACGCTTTTTAAAGGCTGGCCTCAAAGTCAGGCAACCTTCCGGCCTCAGCATGGTTGACTACCATGCTACACTCACTAATAGCTCTGCCTTTGACTAGCTTTTACACATGCAGAATCAGTACTTAACAAACATGCAGTAGTACTGACTTGACCCTGACCTCCAAAGAAAGGGGACAAACCACTCGTAGCAAACACCCACCAAAGTAATGGGACTGGAGACGAAGGACCTTGCCAGGCCAAAGGGTAAGTTTCTAGTCCACCATCATACTTCTGAGAGAAAATGAAGGACAGGTGATATGGAACATTTATCCCATTTTCTACAGGTCTGGATTTATATAAAAAAAAAAAGAACTGCCTCTCACTGGGCGGTGGTGGCGCACGCCTTTAATCCCAGCACTTGGGAGGCAGAGGGAGGTGGATTCCTGTGAGTTTGAGGCCAGCCTGGTCTATAATGTGAGTCCAGGACAGCCAAAACAACCAAACCAAAACAAAACCCCCCAAAATTGTCTTTTTCTTCAATATATGGGGGGGTGGGGGTTGCGTAGTAGAACTTCCAGATTTCAGAAACAGGAGACTTCATTAGAACTGAGACCGTGGGCTACAGAGATGGCCTGGTGGTTAAGAGCACTAGTGGCTGTCTTCCAGAAGACTGAGGGTTCAGTCATTTCCTGGCACCATACTCAGTGGCTCAAACTGTCTGTAACTTCAGTTCCAATAACCTCCTGTGGGCACTAGGCATACACAGACATACGTGCGAACAAGACATCATATGCACAAAATAAATAAGAAAATACAAGTTTTTAATTTTTAAACGTTTATGGCTGGGGACACTGCAGGGGGTAGCACATGCGGGGTTTAATCACTCACACCTCAGTCAATCAACCAAGGGAAACAAACTCCTGCCCTGCCAACTTGCTGTTACGGGAACAGCTGATCAGAAACAGAGAAGTTACAGCTGCACAAAACACGTAACTCAGGAAAGATGCATCTGAACCACACAAAGAACTCATAAAAGCCAACAAGAAGGGAAAGAACAACTTAATAAAAGTGGGCCTGTGAGCTGGAGAGTCATCAGTCTGTAAAAGACCTGCCTTGGAGGCATGAGGCCCAGAACCAGAGTCTGCTTGCCATAACTTATTAAAAAAAAGAAAAAAAAAACAAACCAGCTGTGTGGCGGCAAAATTGCCACAATTGTAATCCCAAATCCCAGTGTGAGACAGCTATTGAACCATTATTGGACTAGCTGTGCCATACCCTATAGGCCAACCTAATAAATCCCCTACACACACACACACACACACACACACACACACACACACACACACACAGAGCTAAGTGAGGGAAGCTGACTAAAAAGATGTGTTGTTATTAAAAACAAAATCTCAAACATTTGTACCAATAAAGACCTGAGAAGCAGATACTGGGGTGAAAGCTGGCTTGCTCAGAGAGGCAACCTTCCTACTCAGCCGACATGCCAGAATGAAAAAAAAACTTTCTTTTCAACATTGTCTTTTTTTTTTTTTTTTTTTTTTTTGGTTTTTTCGAGACAGGGTTTCTCTGTGTAGCCTTGGCTGTCCTAGACTCACTTTGTAGACCAGGCTGGCCTCGAACTCACAGCGATCCACCTGCCTCTGCCTCCCGAGTGCTGGGATTAAAGGCGTGCGCCACCATGCCCGGCTTTCAAAATTGTCTTAAATACCCTCTAACCTAAAGTCCTTCCTTTCTGTTTACTTATGTTCACTCCCTTTTGACTAGTTGCTTGCTCTGCCTTTTGACTTATGGTTGACTTTATTTAGCTCTTGGATTAAAGGTGTGTGTTAGGGCTGAGCCACACCATAACAAGAAACAGGTTTTCTCAGTTTACAATCTTGGGGTTCACAATGTGATCAAATATCCTGCAACAAAGATGGTCATCCTATTTCCTAATAGCCATATATTCCAAATACATGTCATTAAAAAAACAAAAGAAAAAACCGTAAGGGATGACTAGGAGGACAATAGAGCTTTAGGACAATAAAAATCTGGACTGCAGAGTTGATTCAATGGTTAAGGGCACTTTCTACTCTTGTAAAAGGGCGAGGGTTCAATTCCCAGCACAGACATGGGACCTCATAACTGTCTGCAACTCCAGTTCCCAGGGATCCAATGCCCTCTTTTGGTCTCATTAGGCACATGGTGCATATACATCCATGCAGGGAAAATACTCATACCCATAAAATAATAAAATGAATCTAAAAAGAAAAAAAAAATCCAAGTGCAAACCGGGCATGGTGGCACATGCCTGCAATTACAGCACTCAGGAGGCATTCAT
Source organism: Acomys minous (assembly GCF_964271855.1). NCBI lineage: Eukaryota > Metazoa > Chordata > Mammalia > Rodentia > Muridae > Acomys > Acomys minous. The sequence goes on from NC_140486.1 coordinate 117,673,943, forward strand.
GAGCATCTTAGGATATATAGGCATACTCTGTGTGACAAAAACCAAACTCAACTGCTGGCAAGGGCACTTGATGACAACCCTGGTGACCTGAGTTCAATTTCCAGGATCTACATGGTAGAAAGGGACCTGTCTCTCACAAATTGTCCTCTGACCTTTTCTGGGCCCATGTGACACACATATACCCCCGCCCCCTTACACACACTAAATAAATGTAAAACAAAACACATGTAGTCAATTCAAAGCAAAGTGAGCAGTGGCAGTCCGGAGGGGGACAAGCAGGCCAGGACAGAAAGTATTACCATAATAGGCCTAATAGAAAAGCACAGACATTTTCTGGGAACCAACTGGAATTACGGGTCCGAGAGGCTAGAGGACAAGCACCCTGTCTGTCTCAGGAGAATCTGCCACCTTCTGGAGGGCAGTCAGCTTCAGCCTCAAGCCCGTGGGCCCAGATGCTCCACTTTGGGTAAACTGTCCACAAATGAAAGGACTGGCTTGCTGCAGGATATATGTATGATCACACTGTGAACCCCCAGATTATATTATTTACTGCTTATAGCTGTGGTGCAGCTCAGCCCCAGGACATGCCTTTAATCCAAGAGCCTTCTGCTTGAACAGGATTAAATAAAGTCAACTATACGTCAAGAGGCAGAGCAAGCAGCCAGTTGACAATAAGTGAACATTGGAAAAAACCATAGAGTAGGAGGAAGTCAGGAGGATGGATAGAGAGATGCACAGGAAGTAGAGGGAAGGACACTGAGTTTGAGGGCTTTCTCGCCCCCTCTCCCCCTCAGGATTTCTCTGTGTAACCAAGCCGTGGCTGTCCTGGACTCACTTTGTAGACCAGGCTGGCCTCTGCCTCCCAAGTGCTGGGATTAAAAGCATGCGCCACCACACCCAGGGTTTTTGAGACTGCATGGAGAAGGGCTTCCTTTCTTGCAACACTGGCTAAAGAGGAAGGTCAGCTGGGTGCTTTATCTGCCTCTCTGAGCTAACAGGCTTTCATCTCAGCATGTGTCTCACAGGTCTTTACAGGTAAAATCGAATGTTTGGGATTTTGTTAAAAGCAACACTGGCTAATAAAATGTAATGATAGCTGTCATCACATAACCTGAAAAGTGGCCAAGGCAATCCTTCTCCAGTGAGTATAGAGACCAGCCGGAGCATGAAGCACGAAACCAACAGCGCTGTGCTGACCGGCCCAGGGTCCAAGGTGGGAGTACTCTCGAGCTCTGGGCCGCCTGACAGGAGCAGACAGAGACACAGGCAGCAACTACCTGACTCTTGTCCACCACCCCATTCCCTAGGCTGAGGAGATCTCAGGCTCAAACCTCCCTAGTGCCACGGCCCTTTAGGCTACTGCCCACCTACCACTCTCCCGTCCAGGCTAGCTGGCTTTTAAAAAAAGGGATTGTCCTTGGCCATGCATCACTGCTCACCTCTCCTACGCTGCCTAGGACAGAAGCCTAAAGGGCCATGGTGCTAGGGGGAAGCCTCGTTTTGCAATGGAGGATCCTGCAAGGCCCTAAGGAGATGTGAGGCTGAGATCTCAGCAGCCTGGGAATTGAAAGGTGAACATGTAGTTCCAAAAGCAACAAACTTGGATACACATACAGTAGTGAATAAAGAAACCAGCAGAATATAAATTTACACTAAATACTTAAGGGTTACTTGAAGAGGTGAAAATACAAGCGATACAAACCAAGACCCTGGATTATCTGACCTGGGGAGGCTAATACATGGTAACTGATCAGCTCCATACATTCATGGAAAGATGAATGCATATATACATATAGTTCTTTTTTTTTCCCCTTTCTGAGACAGGGTCTCATGTAGCTCAATATGAATTTCTTGTCTTTGCATCCTGAAGACGTGTGTACCACCACATCCAGTATTACATGCTTGTTTTTAAAACAAAGTAACCAACTGGGCATGGTGGCTCATGCTTGCAATACCAACACTCTAAGGCCAAAGGATGAGGGCTGCTGAGTTTGAGGTCGCCTGGGTTACACAGCTGTGTGCCAAGCCAGCTAGAACTACAGCACGCGACCATCTCCAAAGCCAGACACATTACAACAAAAAGGGAAAGGCTAAAAATAAAATTCCCATCTTATTGATAATGGTAATTATAAGTAAGTTAAAATACTCAATGAAACAACTCTTCAGTTCAATTAAAATTTTATCTATAAAATAAAAAGACAAAATTAAGGAAATAGAGAAGTAATACTCAGGTGGCTGTGGCCACCCAGGCCTATCATGCCCGCATTTGGGAGGGTACGGCGGGAGGGAGGTCAAGGCCAGACTTGGCTACACTGTAAGAGGGGGAAAGAACAGGAGGAGGGAGAAGCCTTGACCTGGGAGCAGTGACTAAATCCTGAACTGGAGGCTGAGGCAGAACAAAAAGTTGGAACGAAGTCAGAGCAACAAAGAGACTGAGTCTCAAACAAGGAGGTCTGGAAGTGAGAGAAAGGTTTTCTCTGTTAATGAACATCAGCAAAATGGTCACATTTAACAAGGTTTTGAAGTCTCAAACAAAAGTTGACAGGTACAGGCAAAGGTGGTGGTTCAGGTATTAATACTTGGGAGGTTGAGGTTGGAGGATAACCACAGGTTCAAGGCTAGCCTGGGCTACATGCTGAAAGCCTATCTCAAAAAAGTAAGCAAAGCCAGTAAGTTGACAGACACATAGGAAGAGAGAGGCACCTCCGGAATTGCACTAAGGGGAGTGCCTCACCTCTGTAGAAATCAGCTGACTGAGAACAAGAAGTTAGGCAACAGATGTGCTGACTCATCCCAGGGAGACTTCAGTCTCAGCTCGGAAAAGAACAATGTAACCAGCCAGTGCACAGCACTTTCTTCTGAGCCCAAGTCAAAAGCAAAGACACTTGCTGATAAGCCTGATGACCCAAGTTCAGACCACCTTGCCAGCTACAATGAAACCTCAGCATTCCAAAGACAACAAAGCACTGGGTTGGTCTCTCTCTCTCCCTTCTACCAACCCATCTACTTCAGAGTCCATCACCACCATTAAAATATGGCTCTAAGATTAAGATGGAGTCAAGGTGAGATGACAAAATATTGGTGACCAACGAGTGTAACAAATTCGGAAAGGGGCACAGGTAGAAAGGACTTCAGGTTTGAGGTTAGGAAACTTTGCAGAAGCCAGAATAAGTAAAACCAAAGCAAGGAGAAAGAAGCAATATAATAATATAATAATAAAAACAGAAACATGTAGACAGAGCCGGGGCTAATTGTTTGGAAAGTTCTGGACTAGTGATCACAGCAAAAGGACACCAAAAGCAACGTTGTGGATGATAACTTAGAAAAGCAGCACCAGATACCTCAGACTGTGACTGCGGCTGCTCTTCCCAGGATGCACCTGCAAACTCAAAGCCTTCACTAGCTCCACTGAGGCCCAGAAGGCCCAGAAATGTTTGCTCTAGCAACAGGTCAGTCAATCATTCCTGTACAGCAAATGCTGATACAGATAAAGCGAATGTGGTCAGAAATGCTCTCCATATGTGCTGACCACTATCCACGCCATCCTTACTCTGTAAGGAGCAACAAGAATTCAAAATCCTTCCTTCGTTTTGGAGACATTATATAGCCTTGGCTGACCTTGAACTCACAGACCCACCTGCCTCCACCTCCTGGGTTCTGGGATTAAAGGTATGTGCCACCATGAACAGCCTAGAAATTGAAATTGATTTTTAGAAGTAAAATAAATGGGTCAGTGAGATGGCTGAGCAAGTAAAGACACGTGCTGCCACGTCTGAGGACCTGAGTTCAATTTCTGGGACCGTGTGGTAGGAGAAAACGCCCCCAAATTGTCCTCAGTCCTGCATGTGTGTCATAGCATTCTCTCCTGACTCCTACATGCATACAAAGTAAATGCAATTTTAAAAATTAAATTTAAAAAAATGGGAGAACCAAAAACATAGCCAATAAATATTTAAAACTTAACACCAATTTATAAAACACCAACAAGGGATAAAACTTGGGAGGTATGTAAGAAGTTTTCTTTTTGAGACAGGAGGGACTCACTTAATAACTCAGAACTATGTACCTCAGGCTAAACTCAAATTCATGGCAATCCTTCTGCCTCAGTCCAAGTGCTGGAATGATCAGCACCGGCCAAACACCTGGCAAACCTTCACTTAGCTTATCTAGTATTGAATTTCCGAGGAGAGGGTTAGGAGGATGGCTCGGCGGGTAGATGTGCTGACTGCCAAGCCTGACGACCCGAGTTCAGTCTCTGGGACCCGCTTGGTAGATGGGGAGAAAGCGAGTCCTGCAGGTTCTTTTCTGACTTCACTCTCATCTCACGAGATAGCTCAGGCTGGATTAAAAAAATTAAGATCCTTTTGGCTTAGCCTTCAGTCCTGGGATTCCAAGTATGAGTGACCACAGCCAGTTTTCGTAAACTCTTTAAAAACAGTTAGTGTAGGGGTGGGCGTGGTGGTGCACATCTTTAGTCTCAGCATTTCAGAGGCAGAGGCAGGCAGATCTCTGTGAGTTCAAGGGCCAGCCTGGGCTACACAGTGAGATGTGAGTGAAGGTCAGAAGACAGCCAGAGCAGCACAGTGAGGCCCTGTCTCTAGCCCTCAGCCCAGCTAAAAATAACAAGTATCGTAGTCTTACTTTCCTTGCGGTCTTTCCCCTTCAATGAAAAGCCTTTGAGCTGAGCATCAAAGACCTCGCCTGCTGACTTGACTTTGTTGTTTGTTTTGAGACAAGGTCTCTATGTCCTCAACCTCTAGGTCACGACCCCTTTGGGGAATCTAGTGATTCTGTCACAGGGGTCACCTAAGACCATTAAAAAAGCCACAGAGATTTACATTAAGATTCATACCAGTAGCAAAATTGTACTTATGAAGTAGCAAAGAAAACTATTTTACAGTTGGCAGTCACTACAACAGGAAGAACTGTATTAAAGGGCCAACGCAACAGGAAGGTTGAGACCCACTATGCTCTGTAGTCCTGGCTGTCCTGGAGTAACTGCATAGAGCAAGCTGATCCTTGAACTCACAGACCCATCTGGGTACTGGGATTAAAGGTGCGGGCCACCATGCCTGGCTACTTGTAATGAATGCTAAAGTTTTATGCACGCAGGCCTCTCCTGTGACTAGGTCTGCTATATCCCGAGTTCCCTGGCCAATGAGCCCTCTCATGAGATCGCAGGGAATATGTAGTCCACAGAGAAACTTGGCACGCAGCAGGAAACCCTCTTCTAGTCAGATTAAGAAAGGCAGGGGAGCACCCTGGCTAAGTACTGACCGTGGCTGGGGGGCAGCAGGCCACTTAGGTAGGGGAGGTAGGGGAGGCTCGCTCTTCTCAGCTCCTCTAGCTTCTCCCGCAGCTTGCGCACCTGGCTGTCAGAGCGGCTGACCCTCTGCCGAAGGCTCTTCAGCTCTCCGTTCTTCTTTTCCACTTGCTCCCGCAGGCAGCATACCTGGCTCTTGTTCTGACGAGCCGAGAAGCAGTAAGAGTGCAGGGAGTCGATGAGCTTGCAGGCCCCTGAGGCCGAGAGGATGACCTCGTTAATGGACATGGGGCTGGCGTCACTGTGCTCACTCTGCACGGCCTCTGCCGCTGGCTTTGGGGTTACATCAGTCGGAGGGGCGGAGGGGCTCTGGGAAGCCTTCTGAGGGGTTGCCGTAAGTGATGAACTCGGGGGACTCTGGGCCACACTATTTCCACTGCACTTTGGCTCCACCTCTCTCTTCGGCCTCTTTCGGTCCATGGGCTCACGGGGGACAGATGGCCTCTCTCGAGTGTGCTTAGAGGAGAAGCTATAAGAATGAAGTGAGCCAATGAACTTGCAAGCTCCAGATCCTGGGGGTGTGAAGTCGTCCATGGAAATGCCACTCTTGTCTGGCCCGCCTGCATCAGCGGAGGAAGAGGCCTTCTGGTGGTCAGCCTCTGTAGCAGACACTTCCGCTCCTTCCTGGCTGCCGGCCAGTGGGGCAGGCTGGCCATCTCCTGGAGTTCTTTCCAGAGCCTGCCCCTCCTCTTTGCTGACAGCACCTGGGGTGGCCTTGGGGGTTGCATCACCTTGTGGAGAAGCTCGCTTCAACTTTCGGGACCCAGGCTTGGCCATCAAGTTGTCACTTGAGGGGACGGAGGAGCCTACGGTTCCTTTTCCCGTTGTTGTGCTTGTGTGGCTCCTCATGCTCCCTGTGGTCTTTCTCCTAGCATGGCCATGGCCTCCAGCCCCCCTCTTCTTCTCTGACAGGTGGAAAATAGAGGGCACAGCTGTGGGCTTCAGCAGGCGATGCTGGTCCTCCAGCCTTTTGGAGAAGCTGTCTTTGGTAAAATGCTCACTACAGAGGAATGAATACTTAGTAGGGGTCCAATTATCTCTCTGAACAGCTTTTAACCACTGGATCAGCCGTTTGGAGTCCTTTAGGGGGAACCTGCAGGACAAATAACAGTACTTAGAAATATTGCGATGCCTTCCTCTAAAATTATCATTGATAAAAGCAAGCAGCCAAACCCATACTGATGTCATCTGCTTAAAACCTAGTAAGGATTTCAGGACCACCTTGCAGGTCATTACTGAAATGAAAAGGGGAAAGCCCTACTGTATACATAGGGCCCTGAGTCTATAGAGCAGAGGAACGAAGGATGCTCCTCATAGGTGTGGCAAATGACCCTGGGCACAAAGGATGCTCAGAAGCACCAAGTAGAATCCAGACAACAGGAAATAGCTTTCACAAGAGGACCACTCACCAAATCATCTGTACCTGAAAAGTAGGTTTCTGGGAGATAGAACCCTAAAGAGAAGCCAGGCAACAGAATTGGGACCAAGAGACCAGGAAATATCTCAGAGGCTGGGCTGGGCCACAGCTGGGGCTGAAGTAGCTAAGGATTATAGGAAGCAGCTTTAGCACAAAGACCCAAGCAAGAGCTCTAGCCAGGCACCACAGGGGCACAGCTGTGTCTGGGTTACCCTGAAGTAGGAGGATCCCAAGTTCACCATCTGCCTGGCTACAAAGTCAGTTCAAGGCCTATCTGTGGCAACTTAGTGTCTCTAAAAAAAAAAAAAAAAAAGAAGAGGGGGAAGGGAGTGCTGTGGTGGATACCTGTAATTCCAGTATACAGGAGGTAAGGTGGATGATTCAGAGTTCACTGTCACCCTTTGCTACATATGAGGCCAGCCTCGGCTGCGATTTTGTCTCAAAATAAGACAGACTAACAAAAAGAAAAGAAAGGAAAAGGAAAAATAACAAGGAGTGTAGCTTACTGGCAGAGTGCCTTGTGCTCCTGGATTTTTCTTCTGCTAGGCAGCAAAACTGTTCCTTTAGGAGCCTAGGTACACCTTTAGGAGGCTAAGCTGAGTGAGCCAGTCATAGGCTGGGGCGGAAGTGGAAACCTTTAATCCCAGCAATTGGGAGGCAGAGTTAAGGCCAACCTGGTCTCCGAAACAGGAAAGGAGGGGAAAAAAAAAAGCAACAAGTTGTTTGTGGTGGCTCATGCCTCAGGGGAGGCAGAGGCAGGAGGGCTGCGACAAGTCTGAGGCCAGCATAGACTATAGCAATGAATTGTAGGCTAGTCAACGAGACCTTGTCTCAAAAGGCCAATAACAAACAACAAAACCCCAAACACCCCAACAATAAAAATGGTAAACTTAAGTTATATTTTAAGTCATAAGAGGAAAATTGGGAAAAAAAATAAAAGATGAGCAATAACATGCTTAGTAATTTCTCCTCTCATCTAATGAATCGGTTTAACGATCACTTATTAAGGCAAGATCTGTAAGACCAAACTGACTACACATGGTAGAGTTGGTGGTCATGCTCAACTGCCAAGAGCTCCACCTGAGGTCTTCCGGCCCTCAGGAGCCCACTGTGGACCAAGCCTGGCCCTAACAGGATGGATCTGGACGTTCTAAGCAACGTGACCTTCTAACCTTGTTTCTCAATATTTAGTAAGCTACATTCCAAGAGTTCCCCCCAAAACCCCCGCCCCAAATTCCGGCACTGTCTACCCCCATGCCTTAGAACATCGGGAATGCCAACAGCAATCCTTGCAACTCTGCCTCATTTAAATTAAAAAAAAACCTATTAACAAAACTTCTGGGACACGGTCTAAGTGAAATTGTTACAGAATCATTCTGGCTGATTTATAAGTTTGTTTAACGTTAACAGGTTTTGTTCTGAACCAGGTCCTAAGGACCCGAGACTTACTGTCACCCTGTGTACTTTCAACAGACACGTGTCATTCCCATCTTTAAATTTTAACACCAGGTGCTAAGAGACAGCAGGATGTGCTAAGTGGCTTCTAAGGTAGTCCCTTCGCTTTGCTGTTTACTCCTGTCGGAAATCGCAGGAGAGGACCAACTGAAATGGGGAGTCTGGAAAGCCTTCGGAAGGCGCGGCCCGCCCAGGAACCCCCAGGAAAGCCCTTCCATGGTCCGCCCGCGGGCCTCTGCCTGAGTGCAGGTTGCCAGGAGGTGCTTAGTGCCAGTGCCCCGACCGCAGGACCCTTTCGGAGAGCGATGAAGGGTTATGGATGCAGGAAGTAGAGCTGCGTGCGCCGGGCCGCACTCCTGCCACACACCTCCAGGCGGGCTGCCCCGCGGAGAACTGCTCGAAACCAAAGAGCAGGATTAACCTAGGAAAGCGCCCTTGGCAGAATGCTCCTGAAACTGGCAGCGCGAGCCCCAATCAGTGCTGCGCCGGTTGGTGGAGGTGGCGACGGGGGCCTCCGGCCGCTCTGCCCGAGAGGCATGGCCGTGCTGGTACCCAAAGCCGGAGGTCCGAGCCAAGGTCACAAAGCTCCCCGACCCGTCCACCTCCCTCAGTTGCGCTGGACTAGCCGGGCCCTACTCCCCGTCCCCCGAGTACGGCCCGCCGCGCGGCCTCAGTTTCCCCGTGGGCCCGGCCCGGGCGGGGGCGTGGCGGACCCGGAGGCGAGCCGCGTACCTGTGGAAGGAGACAGCTCGTTTCTCGCCCTTGCCCTGCCTGTTGGAACAGTTCACGGCCGCGCAGCAGATCACCATCGCGGGCCTCGATCGTAGGCGCCGCCAGGCTCCGATCCTTGCCGTCCGCCCGCTGGTCCGACCCGCCCCGAGGGAGCGCGGCGACACTGCTCGGGACGTGGGCCGCGGCCGAGCCGTACGGCAAGATGGCTGCGCGCAGCCGCCCGCACCACGCTGCGCTCGGGCTGCCGCGCCACGGCGCGAGCGTCGCGGCCGCGGCGGGCGGCGAGTCCGTACCGAGACATGCGCGGGCGGTTGTCTGTACGGAAAGATGGCGGCGCCAGACGAGCGCTGCACCGGCCGGCTCCAGGGTGCTCCGAAGTGGCGGCGCCGGGGCGGGGCGACCGAGGGGTCCGGTCGCGAACTACACGCGCCCGAGGCCACGCCCCCGCGTTCCCACCGCCGTACGGCGAGATGGCGACGCCCGCGCTTCCGCTGCGCCGCGCTTGGCTACCTCGGCTTCCCGTCGCCGTGTCGCGCAGTGGTCCGTCGGGAGCGACACCACGGGCGGTCGGCGGCTGGACAGGGAAGATGGACGCAGGTGAGGAGGGCGGGCGCCTGCTCCGTCGCGGGCGGGCTCCTGTGGCCGCCCCGTGGGGCGGAGGCCGGTGTGTTTAGCTGGGCGGGCCGCGCCTCCCCGCAGCGCGGTACCAGGTCGGCGGGGTGGCCCGTCAACGCCACGGCCTCCCGGCGCCTCGAAGGCCCTGGGGGGAGCGCCCCAGCCTGTGGGCTCCAGGCTCTGGGAGGGAGGGAGGGAGGGCAGCGAGCCTGAGGGACGATCAGGACGCGGGCGCACCGGTACCCCGGGGCGGACCCCTGTGCCGCGGAGCTACTTAGGCCTTACCCTGCCCAGGGAAGAAGCCGACCTCTTTAACTTCTGTCAAGTTGTTGGCTGCTGTTCCAGCAAGCACAGCGTGCGCATCTTTTGTCTTTAAAGTTCAATAACCTGTGTAGGCGATCCATGCTGCTGTCCCTGCGGCTGGAGACAGTGAAGCGGTCGCATTCTACCCTGACTTCTTGACGTCCTAATAATGGGTTAAGTGTCGGTGTTGTTGTTGTTTTTAAACTGACTCTTGATCCTGACGATGGAGAGAGAGAGAGAGAGAGAGAGAGAGAGAGAGAGAGAGAGAGAGAGAGAGAGAGAGAGAGAGAGAGAGAGAGAGAGAATATTCTTTGTTTTAACTGACAAGATGTCTTGGAGATGCGAATCTACAAATACAGTGTTTTCTGCTGATAGCCCTAAAAGTATCCAGACACTTCCCCCCCCCCCACCCGCAACAGAGGGTCTCTCTTTCATTTCACCAGCAGCATCAGTGGTTTTTTTTTTTAATTAATTTTTAAAAGAACTCCCGTGCCTTTTAGAATCCACTCCCTTGTGAAGGGTTCATCCCCCCTGGTTTCATTGTACCTGTCTTGAATGACATTGCTTTTGATGTTTTTCTTCTCCTGACAGCTGTACCATAAATGTAGTTGGCTCTTACTTGGGAGTGAGGCCTACAGTTAATACACCTTTCAGTAGTTGGTGGCATCCATCTCTTCGTGTTTTAAATAGCTGGAGGAAGCAGGAACCTTGACTCCCCAAGAAGTATGAATCAGGTGTATATTTTGTGATGTTAATATTTATTTAGAATGAACAACTGAAACTCCCACAATGCTTGCTGGAGGTATGGAGTAGAATAGTGCGTAGAATTATTTAATTTCCGTCCTCCCTTTTCTAAGACAGGGCCTCACTTTGTAGTCTTGTCTGATCTGGAGTAGACGAGCAGACCACGCGGCCCCAGACTCACAGAAATCTGTCTGCTTGTGCTGAACTTAAAGGCCAGCATCACCTTGACTCCGATTTCTTCTTAGATATTTTTAGATATTTATTGTACGATGTGTATTAAGTGGGCACTGAATGCTGCTCAGAGATCAAACTCAAAAAGGTGTTGTGTTTGAAGACTTGTGTTAGTGCTGGTAAAAATGCATATGGTGGATGGCGTGGTTTTTCTCCTGTTACAATGCCAGATGGTCATTCATGACCTACCCTTTTATCCCTGAGGTCCTTAAAAATGCTGCCTTCCTCCACTATTGTAATATGGCTTCTAGTTGTTCTTTGTTTGTTTGTTTGTTTTGTTTTTGTTTTTCAAGACAGGGTTTCTCTGTGTAGCCTTGGCTGTCCTGGACTTGCTTTGTAGAACGGGCTGGCCTTGAAGTCACAGAGATCCACCTGCCTCTGTCTCCCAAGTGCTGGGATTAAAGGCATGCGCCACCACACCCAGCTTTCTAATTGCTCCCTTATGCATCTTCCCTCCCATCCCACACCCCCCTCTCTCAGCAGGGTGTCTGCAAAACCTTCTTCGCTGTCCTAGAACTCACAGTGTAGACCAGACTGGCCTTGAACTCACAGAGATCCGTCTGCCTCTACCTTCCAAATGCTGGGATTAAAAGTGTGGGCCACCATGCTCCACCTTACTTAGTCTTTGTATAAACTACATTTATTATTGAGTGTCAGGAGTTGTAATCTAGACATTGGAGGAAAACAGACAAATCTTAAAAAAAAAAAAAAATACTGTCTTGAGGCAACCTCAGGGGGGTGGGGGGGCAGCTGCAGGGGGCCAGGTTATACATTATTGGAGTTGTGGCAGGATGGCCAAGAAAAATCTCACTTTGGAAATATATTTTTAAATTTTTTTGGAGATTATACTTCATTCTTTTCCCCTTCCTTCTCCTCCCTCCAGACCCTCTCATGTACACTCATACCTTGTTCTCTTAAAAGTACATTCTTGTCAAGACCAAACAAAAAAACAAACAAAACAAAAAACAATTATGTGAGTGGAGTGGATGGAGGAGCAACATGCGCCCAGGTGTACTGAGAGCCAGAGAAGCTGGACCTGAGGGTTAAATGAGTCAGCAGCCTGGAGAGGTGGTTCAGTGGTTAGAGAACTAACTTGCCCAGGACCACTACCAGGAGACCCAGTACAACACACCCACATGCAGACACATGCCTACACAGTGTTTATTGTATCGGAAACAGGGTTTCTCTGTGTAACCCTGGCTATTCTGGAACTCTGTAAACCAGGCTGGCCTTAAACTCAGAAATCTGCCTGCCTCTGTCTGCCCCAGCGTGCTGTTGTGTATCTTAGTTTTGTTTGTTTAAATGCAAAGATGGACAAAGATTACTTAGGTTCCTTGCTGGGAAGGAAGTAGAAAGGATCCTTGCTAGGTCATAGTGAGGACTCAGGCATTTATTCTAAGTAGGATTCCTTAGAAAGTTTTAAGAGGGGTATGCGGTTGTACTGAAATTTAACAGATTTGTTCTGGTTTGTTGGTTTGTTTGTTTTGCTTTTTTTTGTTTTTTCAAGACAAGGTTTCCCTGGGCTCCCTTTACAGACCAGGCTGGCCTTGAACCCACAGCGATCTGCCTGCCTCTGCCTCCCAAGTGCGGGATTGAAGGCGTGTGCCACCACGCCCAGCATTTGTATTTATCTTTTGAAATTAAAATATAATCACGGGGCTGGAGAGATGGCTCAGCGATTAAGAGCACTGGCCGCTCTTCTAGAGGTCCTGAGTTCAATTCCCAGCAACCATGTGGTGACTCAGAACCATCTATAATGAGATCTGGTGCCCTCTTCTGACCTGCAGGCTCACATGCAGGCAGAACACTGTTTAAATAATAAATAAACAAATCTTTAAAATATAATCACATCATTTTCCCCTTACCTTTTCTTTTTCCAACCCCTTCCATGTATCCCCTCCTTGCTCTCTCAGACTCATGCCTGTTTTTCTTTAATTTGGGGGGTTTATATATATTCCTAAATATATAAATAAATCTGCTTAGTCTGTGTATTATTTGATGTATGTGATTTCAAGGGACTGTTTGATACCAGGGAAGCTCTTCTAAGGAGGACGATTTCTCACGCTCTCAGCACTCCTTAGTTGGCTGGAGTTCTTTTTCTAGAGTTGGGTCCCCATGAGTTTCCCCTTCCATGTTTGTTGACGCTAGGTTTTTTATTTGTTTGTTTGTTTTGTTTTGTTTTTTTGAGACAGGGTTTCTCTGTGTAGCCTTGGCTGTCCTGGACTCGCTTTGTAGACCAGGCTGGCCTTGAACTCACATCGATCCGCCTGCCTCTGCCTCCCGAGTGCTGGGATTAAAGGTGTGTGCCACCATGCCCGGCTGTTGACGCTAGATTTTAAACTCTATTTTATTTTGGGTATTTACTGCCTCTACCTCCCTTCTCCACCTCAGTCCCTTCTGGTCTGAGAGAGAGGAGGTGTAGACCTCTTTACTTCTCCTGGCTCTTTTAGGGTGGATTGAAGCATCTCTCTCTTGGGAGCACCATCATCCTCCAAGTGATCCTCGAAGCCTTCTCTCCACCTGTCTCCTCCAAGCCGCTGTAGCCACCTTTTCTCTCTGTCCTCTCCAAACCGCTACTACACCCCTACCCCTGCTTTCTGAGCTTTCATATTTATACCCCTTTAGAGTCCTCAGAATTAAACTAACTGTAGCTGGCAAAGGCCACGCCCTGCATGAGGCAGTTATCAAACGAGGCAGTTATCAAATGGCAGCCCAAACTACAATTCCACACTTGGGATTAAAACAAAATCATCTTTATAAAACATAACTGAGTTTTTTTTATTAAACATTTTTTACTTTTTACATATACATTTATATATATACACAATAAACTACCTATAACAAGAAGAACTATGACACAATCTAGAATTATATAAATGTTACATTCTTAGTGTTTTGGCTATTTGTATTTGGCAGCCTTGAAGAAAACATCTTTTCTATCGTGGTGCATCTACAATTCTGAATGTTAATCAGTATCTATCATATCTTGTCATTATCAACTTAAAACCTCTATCTAGACCTAAAACATAACTGAGTTTTTAAAGTGTAAACTTCCATTGCACATGTTAGCGTGTCTATTGGTGCTCTGGTTCAGTCTTGTTTAGGCAGCTGTGCTAATGGGACTCTGAGTAGCTTCTCTAACATTCTAAAAGATGTGATCTTGCAGCAAATGTTCTGCTCTTCTGGCTCTTAATCTTTTGGTGCCCTCTTCCCCTGTGATCCCTGAGCATTAATTGCAAGAGTTATGTTGTAGATGTAACAGTTGGGGACGAGCACCACAAGGTCACTTGTCTATTTCCAAGGGCTACACTTTTCTGTGGGTGTACAAGTAAATATTTGGACTGAAGTCAGGAATTATGCTGATGTCATAAAGTAATGATGCTAGCTTCTCTAAGACCATGCATGGCATTGCTAGCCCCAGCCAGGTAGATGACTAGGTTTCCAATACAGGTGTGATTTCCCTCTTGCTGGGGTGTGTGTGTGTGTGTACGCTCACATGCCATAACATGGGAGTGGAGGTTAGAGGATAAATGTGTAGGAGCTAGTTCTGTCTTTCCACCATGTGGGATTTAACTCAGGCATCAGGCAAGTGCTTAGCCATCTTGCTGGCCTTGCCCTGTCTCGTTGTTGAGAATGTACTGACGAGGGATGAAGGCAGAAGCAAGGTAAGGCAAGAGTCTGTTTCGATGAGACATGTAGATTGCTACTGTGGACCTGGGAGAGCTTAGATTCCAGAGGTGTGGTGAAGGCCAAGACAACGTTCTGTTTACAGGTTGGAAGTTAAGGGTAAGGGGGAGGAATGAAAATGGCACTGGGTTTTATTTTATAAACTAAGAAAGTTGGATGGGGAGAGCTATCTTGGTAGAGGCTGGTTTTCATTTTGCTGAGTGTAGGTTCCTGTTAGATGCCCAAGCAGCATTGTGAAGGGGCTTTTGGTTACATAGGCTGGGAGCTCAAGGAATAGCTCTGTAATGAAGATGAACAGAAAGCTGCTATCAGATAAAAATTGTCCAGGGTCTGCATGTAGATAACAGAGGCCAGGGAGGGAGCCCAGGTCTGCTAAGATAGGGAGGTGAAAAGCCCAACTGGTTTGTTTGGCCTCTCTACCTGTTTTCCAGGATTGTGTATGCAAACATGCTCCTGGTTCAGAGAAATGTTGGTGCAGGGGCAACCCCACAGAATATGAATTAATCCCTCTGCTACAGGTGAGCAGCAGATAAATTCATTATCCAAAGTGCTCAGTAACTGCCAGCCTGATGCAATGTATGGAACAACTCCTTATCTGAGCTCGTGTCAAAGTGGTCGCACACTGTGTAGCTCAGTGTTGGAGAGCCTTCCCAGTAGACACAAGGCCTTGAGTTCCATCCCCCCCAAAAGGGCAGAGGGCAAGGGCTGTAACTTATTTGGTAGAGTGTTTGTCTACCGTTCACAAAGCCCTTGGTTAACCCCCAGCATTCAGGGTTACCAGGCTTGGTATCCTAGACCTGTAATCCAAGCCCTTCCGCAGAGGTGAAGACAGGCAGATCAGAAGTTCAAGGTCATCCTTGACTACATAGGGAGTTCTAAACCAACCTGAAATGGAGAAAACCCTGTCTATAAACAAATGAAAGCCATGGAATGCCCAAACTCTTTGTGCCAGGTGTGATAGTCTGTGCCTGTAACTCAGGACTCTGGAAGCCAAGGCAGGAGATACACATTTTAGGTCAGCCTGGGGTGTACTGAGACCTCATCTTAAAAACTGGACATAGTAACTCATGGCTATAATCCTACAACTCAGGAGGCTCAGACAAGAGGATTTCTAAGTTTGAGGCTGGCCTGGGTTATGTAGTTCTACGTTGGTCTGAGTTACCTTGTCAGATCTTGTCTTAGCAAAAACAAAACCAGCAGCTTTATTTAGTGGCCCAAGCCTGAAATCTTAGCTACTTAGATGGCTAAGGTAGGAGGATCACAAGTTCAGGGCCAGCTTCAGCTACAAAGTGAGTTGAAGACTAGCTAGCCTGAGCTAACCTGTTTTTTAAAATAAAGAGTAAAATAAGAGGGGTAGAGATGGAGTTCAGTAGTAGAATGTCTGCCTAGCTTGTGTGAGGGACCAAGTTAAGTCCCTGGTACTGTAAAAACAAACAGGAAAAAAATACCCGATTTATAAAACTCTCATCACGTTAAAAGAATTGTATGAAATTACTTTGTGGGCCTGGAGAGATGGTTAGCAGTTACGAGAACCTGATGCTCTGTCAAGGGACTGGAGTTAAGTTCCCAGCACCCAGCCTTCTGTATCTCCAGCTCCAGGAGATCAGTGCTCCCTTCCGGCCTCCACAGGCACTGACTGATATGTGTGTGCATACACACACACACACACACACACACACACACACACACACAGAAGCACTGACACATGTGTGCATGTAGACACTCATACTTTTTAAAAATTATCTCCAGGTGGTGCATAAGATGTGTAAATGAGGGCTGGGGAGATGGCTCAGTGGTTAAGGGCACTGCCTGCTCTTCCAGAGGTCCTGAGTTCAATTCCCAGCAACCACATGGTGGCTCACAACCATCTATAATGAGATCTGGTGCCCTCTTCTGCAGATAAAGCATTCATATACAATAAATACAATAAATAAATCTTTTTTAAAAAGATGTATAAATGAAACCTGAGTAACTTTGATATTTGTATTTGGGTCAGAGTGCTTTTTCTAATGAGATCTTCTTGTGTGCATGCAGATACTCCCAAATTTAAAATACTTCTGTCCCAGTTAATGGAGGGTAGCTTTGTGCTTTTGATCTTCTGCCTCTTCCTCCCAAGTGTTCAGATTACAGACCA
The DNA here is from genome assembly GCF_964271855.1 of Acomys minous. Taxonomy (NCBI): domain Eukaryota; kingdom Metazoa; phylum Chordata; class Mammalia; order Rodentia; family Muridae; genus Acomys; species Acomys minous. The sequence continues at coordinate 117,690,584 of NC_140486.1, forward strand.
GGACTATAGATGGTTCACCACCAAACCCAGTTGATGTGGTACTAGACTCAGACTGAGGGCTTCCTGTAAACTGTAAACATTGTGCTGATGGAGCTGTGTCCCCAGCCTCACAGCACTGGATTTCATGTGGACCTTCTGTCTAGTGTGCAGACTAAAGCAGAGTTTTCTACCTTTGTGGCAACTAAATTTTTTACTTTGTTCTACATGCAAACTATTATCTTTCTCCCCCCTCCCCCACTCGCCGAGACAGGGTTTCTCTGTGTAGCCTTGACTGTCCTGGACTCGCTTTTATAGACTAGGCTGGCCTTGAACTCATAGCAACCCACCTGCCACTGCCTCCCAAGTGCTGGGATTAAAGGCATGCACCACCACTGCCTGGCTGCAAACTATCATCTTTTTTTTTTAATATTTAATTTTAATTTGTGTGCGTTGGTGTGAGAGTGTGTCAGATCTTGGAGTTACAGACAGTTGTGAGCTGCCATGTGGGTGCTGGGAATTGAACCTTGGTCCTTTGGAAGAACAGGCGGTGCTCTTAACCACTGAGCCATCTCTCCAGCCCCTGCAAACTATTATCTTAATTATAAGAATTTTCCAAAGAGTCAGGTAGTGGTGGCACACACCTTTAATCCCAGCACGTGGGAGGCAGAGAGGCAATCTGATCTGAGTTTGAGTCTGGTCTACAGAGGGAGTTCCAGAGCAGCCATGGCTTCATAGAGAAACCAAAAAGGGGAGGGGAGCACTGGAGAGATGGCTCAGGGGTTAAGAGCACTCTGGCTGCTCTTCCAGAGGTCCTGAGTTCAATTCCCAGCAACCATATGGTAGCTCAACCATCTATAATGTGATCTAATACCCTCTTCTGGCATTCAGGCAGAGCACTGTATATATATAATAAATAAATATTAAAAGAAAAATAATTTTCCAAAGAAAAGAAAGAACCCTTCTAGGGACTGGCTGTATGTCCCAAGCTGGCCTTGAACTCACGATCCTCCTCCTTCAGACACCGAAGTGCTGATGTCCTGAGCCATTGTTCTTTTTTTGTTTTTTTGATTTTTTAGGTTTTTCGAGACAAGGTTTCTCTGTTTAGCCTTGGCTGTCCTGGGCTTGCTTTGTAGACCAGGCTGTCCTCGAACTCACAGTGATCTGCCTGTCTCTGCCTCACGAGGGCTGGGATTAAAGGCGTGCGCCACCATGCCCGGCAGTGAGCCATCATTCTTAGCATCAGAATATAAGAATGAGATATATTGCCATAATCTCTAAAAGAGATGTACTGGCTGCATGCTTTTGTGATTCTCCCTGCTTGAGTGACAGTGTAATTTGTGATTAAGTAAAAAGATTAATTCTGTTCATTGAGCACAATCCCCTACTTTTCTGATAGTCAGATAAGCAATATTAGATCATAGTACTTTTTCTAACTAAACTGTCATATTATTAAAACACTTTCCATTGAACACAAAAGTCCCAGGAAGAGAGTGGGGAAGTCAGCATCTTGGGTGCTTGACCAAATGAAAGAGTTCTCTCATAGGGCAGAGGGTTCCTTCCTTCCTGTGTGTTGTCTAACGGCAAACTTAACTTGTTGCTTTGGGGTTTGGAAACTGATTTCTCTTTAGGGCTTGCCTTTCTGTCTCAGGAGCCATTCATAGCTTTGTACATGGCATGTGTTGGGGTATAAAGAGGCTGTAAGAAGACAGTGCGGTTGAGCTGAAGAGAAGTGCGGCGGCCAGTTGGTGTCCAGAGAGGAGAGTGTTGCTTGTGAACTTGTCCTGGGTTCTCATCCCCTGGGACAGAGCTTGTGGTGCCATTCTTGGGCGAGGTTACAGAAGCTTAGAGACGTGTGGCAGGCTGCTGGGTGGCTCCAGGTGTGAGTGGGCTCTGTCTCTAAACCTCAGTCATCGTTAGAGCCTGAGTTTGAAAACCTCCTCTTCACTTAAAGCAGATCTGGGGAGTCAGGGATGTCTCAGCCCCGCGCTTGTGTGCTTCTTTGTTTCAGTTGACACTGGGTATGCGCAGGTACCGTGAGGTGTTCTGGGAACGGTGGCATGTGTTGTCCTCCTGTCTGCAAACCAGTGGGATGAGGTTGCTTTCGTGTGCCCTTCTAATTGGAATCATTGAGGCCATGAAGCCTTAGGTGAAAGGTCCAAGTCACCTGTGCTGACCCTCGTAGTAGCATGGCTGCCTTCTGCTCTAAATGAATTTACCAATCTCTCTCTCTCTCTCTCTCTCTCTCTCTCTCTCTCTCTCTCTCTCTGTGTGTGTGTGTGTGTGTGTGTGTGTGTGTGTGTGTGTGTGTGTGCCTGTGTTTCTTTTCTTTTTTAGACAGAGTCTTACTGTGTACGCCCGGCTAGCCTGGAACTCACAGATAACCACTTGTCTCTGCCTCCAGAGTGCTGAGATGAAAGGCATGTGCCACCACACCAGAATGCATTGTCCTTCTTGAGGAAAGTTTGTTGGGTTAGAATCTGTTTTGTCGAAGAAACCTGCACATGTGATTTGATTCTTCTGTACATTGTTAGCCTCCCATTTAGGAACAGAATGGATTTCTTTCCGCAGTCAAAGTGTTTCATCGTTTCAAGATTGGAGAAGGCTGGCCCTGTGAAAGTGTGCTTATGGCACTCCTGGTATGGTTCAGAGCTCACCAGCCCAGTGAGGAATGTACGACTGTCCCCACTGTACCAGACAGGAAGTGGAGGCATAGGAAGGATACTGACTTATGGGATCACATGCTAGCTTTGGGTGGGCCTCAGACCCCTGTGCCACAGCTGGGCTCTTGATTCTCACACTGCTCTGCTAAGAACAAATGCCATCAAGATTGTGACAGTCATAACTCCTGCTCCGTTTCCTCTCAGGAACACTCCTCCAACCAGAGGAGGACACAGTATAGTGGGAGGAATGGGAGAAAAGCATAGGCAGCTAGGCCTGGGCACAGGGGCCTCTCACCTCGTGTGTTGAGGCCTGGGCACAGGGGCCTCTCACCTCGTGTGTTGAGGCCTGGGTCACTGTTGCTTCTTGCCCATTGTAGTTTTGTTCCTCCTGATTTCTTCACACCCAGCTTGGCTTTTGGTTTGTCAAGCTGGACACCCCATAATTTTCATGGTTATGATAGTAGACCTGGTGATACATTTGAACTTAATAGATTCCATTTACTGCTTTCACTTTGAACTTGGCTTCCTTACCTATAAAGTTTGTTAATAAACCTAAGATTTTGCCTACTCTGCATTTTCCTACTTTAGACATTAGGGACACATGAACATGAATGTTAATTTATCCCAACTTAGCCTTTAGCCTCATGTAGATACATGACCATATTTTTAAAAATGGAAGTAATTAATTTGAACTTAGGATCACCAAGCAGTTTGTTGACATTGTCTTGAAAGTAGACAGCTAAAACACAGAAGAGGAGAGTTCCAGGGCAAGGCCCACGAGTCTACCCTCTGCCCTGCTCAGAAAGCCTGAGCAGTGCTCTGTACTGAGGACTTGTCAGGGTGGCCAGTGTTTCTGGGAACACATTCCAGTACTTCCCAGCCTGTGACTGTGCCCAGCCTTTTGGGCATAATAAAATGTGTCTACTTTCAACTCGGATTCTGCATCCTTATCCTTGATAATAATGATGGCGTCGGACATTGATGCCCACTGTCTGCCTGCAGTGCCTCATGGGAAATCTTTGATGAAGGCTTCATTGCTGTGTGGCAAAGCAGCCCTGTTATTATCCCATTTTTATGGATGAGTGGTTGTTTACATTCAGAAGTTACATAAATGACCCAAGAATTTATGGCTTGTGAGTGCCCTAGCTAAACGTAAACCTTTCCATGTTCTGTGCCCAGCACGGAAGCTGAATACACTGGATAGCCATAGCCATGGCGTGTAGCAGGTAGTGAGGAGAATCCTAGGAGGCACCTTCTATTTTGGGGATGTAGTTCAGCTGGTAGAGTGTTTGCCTACGAGTTTAAGGTCATTCCTAAATACATGTAAAGTTCAAGCCCTAGGATACATGAGACTATCTCAAAAAATAAAATAAAATAAAATAAAGCTGGGCAATGGTGGCACACACCTTTGATCTCAGCACTCGGGAGGCAGACACAGGCTATCTCTATAAGTGTGTGGCCAGCCTGGTCTACATTTCGAGTTCCAGGTCAGTCAGAGCTATGTAGAGAGACCCTGTCTCCAAAAGAAGAGAAGTAAAGAAAAAACATTTTACATTTCAAATAACCAAGAGCTTGCTTTTCTTTTCTTTTTGCTTTTCAACTCGAGGGACAGTCTTTGCTCCCGTTGCCTTAGGCTGGCCCCAACCTAAGGTTTTCCCCCCATTGTGTCCGCTGTAGACTGCTGTCCCCAGGCTTCATCAGAGCAGTGATTTCAGACTGTCGTGTGCTCATGGATTTGCTCATGTGGCTTGAGGGAAGTGCGGGAACGCAAGTGCTGAAAGAATCTTTAGTGCATAAATGGTACAATGATCTCAGGATGAAGTCAGACAAATGTGTTTCCATGGTTTCCACAGCCACTTTGACATATGATACCCTCCGCTTTGCTGAATTTGAAGATTTCCCCGAGACCTCAGAGCCTGTTTGGATTCTGGGCAGAAAATACAGCATTTTCACAGGTATTGTCCACTTGGCTCAGATTACTTCTACAGAAATTTTGAGATGGCAATTGTCTGCTGACTCTGATTTTGTGTTTGTCTTCCTCTTTCAAATAACTAGAGAAAGACGAAATCTTGTCTGATGTGGCATCCAGACTTTGGTTTACATACAGGAGAAACTTTCCAGCCATTGGTGAGTAATTGTTCATCTTTCATATGTTTTGGTTCATTTGTTTGACTTTAATCTGCCTGTACCTTTGTGTATGAGGGGTACAGGCACATGAATGGAGGTCAAAGGACAGCCTAGTGTGTCAGGCTAGCTGGTCCATGAGCCCTAGGGACTCCCCTGTCTCTGTCTCACCCTCCTGTGGGAGCTCTGGGATTCCGAGGAATGCTGCTGCATTGAGCCTTACGTAGGCTCTAGTGATTGAACTCGCATCCTTGGACTGGCGTGGCAAGCTCTTTACTCACTAAGCTATCGCCCCAGCTTGAGAGCCCTACTTTCCTACAACCTGTGATGAAATACTTATGCTTTCTATCTCATCAGCAAGTTATTACAGGATAAGGGGTCGACAATAATTTTGTTGTTTTTGATTATTTTTGAAACTGGCTCTGTGCTGATTGGGTTAGTTGGGTTTTTTTTCTTTTTCTAAACCTTTTTTAAAAAAAGATTTATTTATTTATTATGTATACAATGTTCTGCCTGCTTGTGTGCTTGCCCACCAGAAGAGGGCACCAGCTTTCATTATAGGTGGTTGTGAGTAGTCATGTGGTTGCTGGGAATTGAACTCAGGACCTCTGGAAGAGTAGTCAGTGCTTTTAATCTTTGAGCCATCTCTCCCTCTTTTTCTGGATCTTCTGGAAAAAAGGAATCTTAATTGAGAAAATACTTCTATCAAATTGGCCTTTAAGTATGAGCATTTTCTTGATTAAGCATTGATGTAGGTGTGGCTGGTACCACCTCTGAACAGGAAGACCTGGGTTGTGTTTAAAAAACAAAAAAAAACAAGTTAATGGGGCTGGAGAGATGGCTCAGAGGTTAAGAGCGGTCAAATCTTTATTACAATCAATCAACAGCAAGACAACCCCTGACACACCTCTTAGATTGCCTTTAGGCACATAGGGCTGTCTGACTTTCATGTTTATGAGCAGGTGTGGAAGGACAAACATTTACAAATATAAAGTGTGTGGTGGCGCATGCCTTTAATGCCAGTGCTCAGGCAGAGGCAGGTGGATCACTGTGAGTTCGAGGCCAGCCTAGTTTACAAAGTGAGTCCACGACAGCCAAGATAACACAGAGAAACCCTGTCTGGAAACAAAACAAAACAAAACAAAACAAATATATAGCATGTGATGGGCCATAGAAATGACGATCCAAGGTCCTGCTATCACTTAGCTTCCCACGGTGTGAAGCAAAGTCACTAGTACACCATGGTAAATAGGACAGCAGAGCTAGGGAGAAACCTTCATTATGTGACCAGATATAGGCGAGGTATCTTTGTTTTATTTCTGTTGTTGTGATAAAATGCCCTGACAAAAGCAATTTATGGGAGAAAGGGTTTATTTTAGCTGACAAGTTGGGTTTTGGTCCATCTTTGCAGGAAGTCACAGCAATAGGAGCTTGAGACAGCTGAACACAATGCACCAAGAGTCAAGAAGCAGAGAGGAATGAGTTCCCGCGTGTGTGACGCCTGTTCTCAGCTCACGGCTTTTTAATACAGTCTAGAACCCAAACCCAGGGAATGAGGCCTCTTTCAAGCTGGGTTTTCCCACGTCCCAAAAGAGAATGACCCATATCCTCGCCTACTTAAATGCCACAGTTTTCCCAGTTAGGGAAACTGTCTGGGAAGGATTAGGTGTGGCCATGTTGGTAGAGGTGTGTAACTGGGTGTGGGCTTTGAGGTTTTTTCTGTTTTTTTTTTCTCCCCCCTCCCCCTTCCCCCCCCCCATGCCCCCAGACAGGGTTTCTTTGTGTAGCCCTTGGCTGTCCTAGACTCACTTTGTAGACCAGGCTGGCCTAAACTCACAGCAATCTGCCTGCCTCTGCCTCCCAAGTGCTGGGATTAAAAGTGTGCACCATGTGAAGCCGTGTCTGTCTCTCTCACTCTCCTCCTCTGGTTTCAAAAACCCATGCCAGACCTAGTCAATCTGTCTGTCTCTCTCTCTCCTTCCCTCCCTCCCCCCTGTGCAATTTTTAGATCCGATGCAAGCTCTCGGTTACTGCTCCAGAGGCATGCCTATCTGCCGCCTTGCTCCCCACCATGTTTATAAACTAACCCTCTGAAACTAGAAGCAAGCCCATAATTAAATGCTTCCTTTTGAAAGTTGCCTTGGTCACAGTGTTTAGTCACAGCAGTGGAACGATAAATCCGATACAAATCCTCTTTTAGATTCTCTTCCCAGGTGCCTTACTTTTCATTTGCTGTGATAAAATACTACAACTCAGGTAACTTAGAAAAGAATGTTGTGCCCACAGAGCACTAAGGAAACCGGGAGTGTTAAACACACAGGGGCATCTCAGTAGACGAAGTAAAATACCTGCATTCCACCCAGAAAGCTGGGAGTGGGTGTTGTTGATGACCTGGTGACCTTTCACTATCTGTAGAGGCAGGCCTCACCAAATCCCTGAGAATGTTTATCCCAGATTCTTCCTCCCTGCACCTTAACTTTAGCTCGCAATCAATAGAGCCCATCCTTAGAGATCTCTGCTATCACAGTCAGAGACCATACTAGCTAGATTCTAGGCCTTTAATGTTATAGGACACATCTTCATGAGTATGTGTACTTTGCAAAGGAGTTTCATGTAGTCATACCTTAAGCTTCATTGTGGATCTAGAATTGGAATGATTATGGTCTGGAAACTTTACCCAAAATTGTTCTGTTTAAATAATGCTGGCAATAAACCACCTGGCATCAGACTCCCCAAGTTTGATCCAGTCTAAGACGGGCTCAACAGAGTTTCATTCTCGACTCCTTCTAGTTCAGTTTGTTTCCCTGGCTTCCATGAGACTTGCAGGCCCCTCTCCCCCCAAAGAAAAGGGTTTTGTTTTTGTTTTTGTTTGTTTGTTTGTTTTGAGACAGGGTCTCCCTATGAAGCCTTGGCTGTCCTGGACTCGCTTTATAGACCAGGCTGGCCTCGAACACACAGCGACCCGCCTGCTTCTGCCTCCCAAGTGCTGGGATTAAAGGCGTGCGCCACCATGCCCCCCCCAAAGAAAAGATTTAACTTGGGACCCATGAGCCCAAATGGTCAGAGTCTGTGACCATCGTGGCAAGGGAGCTCAGTAGCAGGCAGATAGGCAGGCATGACACTGAAACAGTAGCTGAAGGCTCATATCTCAGTCCGCTAGTAGGAGGCAGAGAACACTTAACTGGGAATGGCATGGCCTACCCACAGTGTTGCACCTCTTCCATCAAGGCCACACCTTCTAATCCTTCCCAAACAGTTCCACAAACTGGGGATCAAGTATTCAAACATATGTGCCTGAGGGGGCCCAGTCTCACTCAAACCACCACACCAGGTGATTGTAGAGTGTGTCAAGTTAACAATTGCAGCTAGCCACACAGGATGAGCTGCTGCAGACCAGTCAGCTCATCATGGTCCTAAGAACCAGGTGTAGCCTGCATACTCCTTTGTGTAGAGATGACTTAGGAATGAGAGTGGTGTAGAAATGGGGGACCCCATCCACTGACCTGAGTTCTCGCTCACAGGTCACTTCCCATCTCTGCCTCTTACTGCCACTGTTCCTCTTCCTCACCATAGCTGCACAGTGACATTCCTTTGAACACCTGCTGAGAGCATTGTCCCCACTCTTGTCATGTTAAAAGTGATTCCACAATCCTTGCCAGTCTTCCAAGCTCCAGTAGTAGACTGATGAAGAGAGTTGATATTTGAGGGTTTTTTAGTCATGCACACTAGCTCCCAAATAAAAGACACAGAGACTTACTAGATTTCTTTATAAGCTTTTGGCTCAATAACTGGGCAGACTCGGCTTGGAAAATGGAGAGCTTTCATTACCATTGCTACTGACTACCCTATCCCTCACTATCAACACTGGGCCATTCGGTAGCTCTTGAATTTTTTGGCCTTTCTGGTAGTAGGACTTGAACTCTGTCTTCAGAGTAACCATGGGAATTCTTGTTCGTGTGCTGGGCATTGCCATTGCTACATGACTGAGTTGCCCATCCAGAGGGAGTGGTGAGCACATTCTGCTCCCCAGCCCCAGGTTCTTGGAATTTTGAGTCCTCAGTTGTACTGTGTCTGAGATGTTCAGAGGTGAGAGCAGAGACGCTGTCTGTGGTGTGGAGCTGTCCAGATGCCTCTTGTTACTGGATGCCTGGCCTCTGTTGGGCCCTCTGACTGTGAATTCTTTTTGCTCTGTTTTCTCCACAGGGGGAACTGGCCCTACCTCAGACACAGGCTGGGGCTGCATGCTTCGTTGTGGACAGATGATCTTTGCCCAGGCCCTGGTATGCCGGCACTTAGGTCGAGGTGAGCCATAGTACTTGAATGGAGTCCGTGTAGTAAGGAATGTTTAAAGCACACCACAGAAGCAGGACATGGTGGTACTTGCCTTTAATCCCAGCCCTAGGGAGGCAGAAACAGGTGGATTTCTATGAGTTGGAGGCTAGTCTGGTCTAAACAGGGATTGCCAGGCCAGCCAAGCCTACAAAGTTTCCTTGTCTCACAAAAATTACAAACAAAACAAAAAGCATGTAATAGGCAAAAGACAGACGATGGTGTTTGTCTAGCATGTTATGGCCCTAGGTTCAACTTCTATTACCAATGAAGTGTGTGTGTGTGTGTGTGTGTGTGTGTGTGTGTGTGTGTGTGTGTGTGTGTGTGTGTTTCTTGCCAGTGAGAACCAGTAGCATACTGGTTCTAATACTCAATATGTATGCTGTGGAAAGTCCATTTGAAAGTTCTTGTTCTCTGTAGGAAACTTCTAATGCTCAACACACTGTTAGCCCTCTTTTTACTTAATATTTTTTTTCAGGAGCTTGCTGAGTTTCCCAGGCAGGCCTTGACTTGTAATTCTCTAATGTCTTACTTAGGGTATCCATCACTATGATAAAGCACCATGACCAAGAGCAGCTTGTGGAGGAAAGTTTATCCCGTCTTATAACTACCAGATCACACACTCTGTCTCTGAGGGAAGTAAGGGCAGGAATTCAAGGCAGGACCTAGAGCAGAAGCGATGGAGGAATGTTGCTTACTAACTTGCTCCTCGTGGCTTGCTCAGCCTGCTTTCTTAGACAGCAGGATGCGCACCACTCAGCCCTCCCACAACAATCATCAATCAAGAAAATGCTCAAAAGACTTGCCTATAGGCTAAGCTTGTCTAGGCACTTTGTCAATTTGGAAAGGTTCCTTTCCAAATGATTAGTGCTTGTCTCAAGCCAACATAAAACTAAACACCACATTTTGCTTTAGCTTTCCAAGTAGCTGGGATTGGAGGCCCAAAACACGAGGCCTGTAATTTTTTGTTGTTGTTTGGTTTTGGTTTTTTTGTTTGTTTGTTTGTTTGTTTTGAAATAGGATTTCTCTGTGTAACCTTGGCTGTCCTGGACTCTATTTGTAGACCAGGTTGACCTTGAATTCACAGCAATCCATCTGCCTCTGCCTCCCGAGTGCTGGGATTAAAGGCATGTACCAAATTATCTTTAAACCGCTGAAATAGCTTTCTGCTTTCAGCCTAGACTTGTTTTGATGAGACTGGTATGTATTTGAAATCCTGGAAAACTTTACGTTTAACTTACAAGGGTTCAAAAATAAAGTCTTGTACACTATCTGAATATTGAACACTGTGTATAAGGAAAGTTTGTTACTTGCACGGTGGTCACACTAACCTTCTGTGTTTTGTTTCCTATAGATTGGAGATGGACTCAGAGGAAGAGACAGCCTGACAGCTACTTCAACGTCCTCAATGCTTTCCTGGACAGGAAGGACAGCTACTACTCCATCCACCAGATAGGTGGGGATTAAATGTGTCCTAGGCTTGGCTCTGTACAGAGGGCAGACTCCTTGTGACTCCCTTGGGAGCTTTCCAAATCTTGCAGAGTTGGATAATAAAGCTCTAGGTCACTCTAGCCTCTCAGGGCTGTGGGGGTTCTAGCACTAGCTCAGACCGAAGCCTACCCTGCTCCTGTACAGCCTTCAGTGACTGATTACATGCAGCCAGTGGGACTTAGGCTCCTGAAGGTTTGTTTTCCTTAGGAGGATAGTTGTCCTGTCTAGACCTTTCTATGAAGTGTTTACTGACACCCTAAAAGTGAGGGGTGCGCACGTGTGCAAACACACACACACACACACACACACACACACACACACACACACACACACACACAGACTCTTCTGGGATGGATGGGTTTGCTAACATGGATCTGTTTCCTGCAGCACAAATGGGAGTTGGCGAAGGCAAGTCTATAGGCCAGTGGTACGGGCCGAACACTGTTGCCCAGGTCCTCAAGTACGTAATGAGCCCAGCCCTTCTGCTTCTTGGGGTCAGCATGAGTTCTCCTTGGGATTTACCCACTCCTTGAGTACTTATTGCCACAGGAAATAAGGTATTCTGATTCTTTGCTTGTAGACCCAGGGGAGTCCCTGGGTGACTATGCCTATTGTTCTGTGAATGGGGTTCGTGTTTAGGTCAGAGCCCACTCCTGTCTTCTGTCCTTTGTACAGATGCCTCTGTAATGAGGGTGCCACAGATCGGGAGCCATGGCAGTTCTGGCGCTATATCTGCAGGGGCTGCAGCCCTCTACTTATGTGGGTTTGTCAGAGACACCCACTTAGATCATAAGCTTCCCCATGTTCAGAATCTGTTGGAGTTTGTTTTTCATGAGTCCCTGCTGTCTCTTCCTGTCCTCTCCCTGGCCCCCGTGTCTGGAGCTCAGTCAGTCTTTTCTTGACGGCTTTTGCTCCATAATTTCCCCTGGAATGACTCTGGTTTCCAGGGACATGCCATTTTTCAGTGTATGACCCCTCAGTGTTTTTGTTTTTAAGATTCTTTTTATGTGTATGAGTATTTTGCCTGCACATATGTCTGTGCACATCATACATATATACTTGCAGGGAGGCTAGAAGAGCTTGTTAGATCCTCGGCGCCGGGGTTAACAGGTGGTTCTTAGCTCCTGTGTGGGTGCTGGGAGCTGACGTCAGTCCTCTGCGAGAGCAGCAGGTGCTCTGAACCACTGACCCATTTTTCCATTGCCTGTACTCTCCTCCCTGCAGCGTTTTCTCTTGTCTTTTCTTGTTTTGATTTTGGCCTGACTCATTTCTCCGTATGGCTTTGTGCTTTAATATCTCAGTTGGGATATTGGGAGGCTCTGAACCAATATCCAGGACTCACTCATGTAGGGTCCTTTCCCTGTTGGACTGAAAGCCAGTATCTCCCAAATCTACCTCTAGCTAGTTTCTCCTGAGTGTTCCCTTGATACCCTATCCTGTGTCTCAGTTGGCCATCACCCACAGGCTCTAGCTAGACACTTCCTTTTTCCCTGTATCCGATGCCCCGCCATCACAGGCCATGGCTGGCTGTGACTCCTTGGCTTGGTTTCTTTGTGGCATGCATACCCACTCCATACCTTTTAGCATCCTTGTCCAAGTCCTGCTTTGTCTTAGCTACTTTTCTATTTCTAAGACAGAACACCATGACTAAGACAACTTACAAAAATAAAAACAAAACAAAACATTTGATTTTGGGGACTCGGGTTCCAAAGGGTTAGAGTCCATGGCCATCATGGCAATGACCATGGCCACAGGCAGAGGCAAGCATGGCACTTGAGCAGTAGCCACGAGCTTACATCTGATCTACCAGCAGGAAACAAAGCAAATGACAGAAGCTTCTGACTTCTCAAAGTCTACTCCCAGGCCACACCTCCTCCTCATCCTTTTTAAACAGTTCCTCCAACTGGGAACCAAGCATTCATATATATGAGCAGGGAAAGAGGGGAGCATCATTTAATTACTACACACCTCTTTAGCTGTGATGTAATTTACAGGGTTGCCTCTTGACTGCCACCTTTTCCTGCCTGACCAGATCCCCATCAGGGCTTTGGTCATGTCTGCTGCCCTACTTTGTCTGTCTTCACTGACAGGAGCAGCCCTGAGTGTTGCCGTTCACGCCCACTCCCCCTGCCCTGGCCTCTTCTGCTCTTGTTGCTAGATTCCTTTTCCTCACTGTGGCCATCTCTCTGTCCTGTACACAGGGATAGGTTATATTCGCGCAGGCTTTGTTGCATCTCATAAGGCATTTAACTCAAGAGTGCTGGAAAGGCAGAGCACTCTGCCAGCCCTTGGCTTCCTCAACATGCTTTTCCTCTGGGAGATGTTAGTGAGGCTTCTTCAACTGCCTAGGTCAAAATATGGGCTGATTCTAGACTTCTCTGACTATTTGAGCATCCTAACCTGTAATAAGTCTCAGTGTTAACCCATGCTCATCCTCTCTTTCCTATACTGGTCCACGTCTTGTCTCATCGTTAATCCTCTTTGATCATTCTAGACTTGTAATAATAACCAAAGTCGTCTCCGTAAAATGTTGCAGTTCTTTCTGAGGCTCTGGTTGTCCTGGGTTTTGCTAACATCATGGCACACCTTGCCCTGAACTTACTCTGCCCTGACACTCCTTAGGTGGCAGGTCTGTGTTACTCATGTACTCCTACCTCAAGACCCTCGTATACCTTAAGGCCCCAGCCTAAAAGCTCTCCCCAGGCCTGCCGAGCCTGCTCCCATGCCTTCCTGACACAGTCTGCATAATTTATGCCTCCTCTAGCAGCCCCTTCCCGGGCCTTGTGGTTGGGTTCTCTGTAGCGTATACTGCCTGCCCTACTTGCTTCTTCCTGCGCCTTTACTGACATTCCAGCACGGGGAAGTGCTGCTCTGACTCGCCCGGGTGGTCTCCTTACTGCTGTGGCAGGGCTTGGTGAGTAGTGAGAAAATGCCAGCTCTCCTAAGCCCCTTCCAAGTTTCCCATTCACAGGGAGGGGCTGTATGTGGTTTCCATAGTACTGTGGTTCTCAACCTACAAGTCACGACCCCTTTCACAGGGGTCGCATACCAGATAGCCTGCATTCAGATATTTACATTACGGTTCATAACAGTAGCAAAATAACAGTTATGAAGTAGCAACAAAATAATGTTGTGGTGGAGAGTCTCTGCAGCACAGCTGAAGAGTTGCAGCACAGGAAGGCTGAGCGCCACTGCTCTGTGCCTTCCAGGCATTGGCCTCTTGTGTTCCTAAACATACCAGGCTTTTGCAGCCTAGATCCCTGGTAAACTGTCCCCATGTTGGGAACATCCTTCTTGCTTTCTGTCTTCTCCCTGGTTAAGAGGCATTCTGCCCCACCCTCGTAGCACCTAGTTTCCATTCTTTTTCTACAGAGGCTGCTGTCTGATTTTCTTTCAGAGCCATAAACCTGCAGCCATGTTTCCTTCCATCTGGTGGCCTCAGTTGTACTGTTCACTAGATTTCTGGGGCTCTCAGTTCACAATGTGAGGTGCTGGGGGAGAAACGGATCAACAAGAGAGCTGGACCTGCTTCCACGCTGGTGAGACCTGAGTGGCTGCGCCACCCGGGGCTCCTGTCCACACTGTCTCCTGACACAGGGCAGCTGGCACTTCCTCGATGAGCAACACTCAGATCTCTTCCTGTTTGAGTTATTGGACACATCCTTGACATAACCTTTGAAACTGCCTCACGACTGTCGTGCAGCAGTGCAGAGCTCCTGCTGTGGAAGCTCACAGGAGGATTCTTTCATTCCCTGTAGGAAGCTGGCTGTATTTGACACGTGGAGCTCCTTGGCTGTTCACATAGCAATGGACAACACTGTGGTGATGGAGGAAATCAGTAAGTTCCTCGGGGTTTTGGTTGACAAGGACTTGTAAGTGACAAAGCTGAAGAGGGAGCCTCAGCTGGAAAGTTTGAGTCTCAGCAGCACCGGCACTTACGGCAGGTGGAAGCCTAGGTGAAATACTCGCACACCCCATTCTCTCATGGGTCCATTGTACAGCATCGGGTTAGTTATCTCTCTGTGTGGGTGTGGGTGTGTGCGCGCGCACTATAGATAGTGAGTTAAAGCACACCACATAAGGGTGGCCACGGTGGGAGAGGCATTTGAGTTCATGGATTCAAGGCTCATGCCTTTAATCCAAGCACTTAGGCTGTAAGACAGGTAGATCTCTGTGAGTCCACTGACAATCTAAAGTTTCAAGTCATCCCAAGTTACATAGTGAGACCCTGTATAAGACGGGGAGGGGAGGGGAGGGGCTGGAGAAATGGCTTGGTGGGGAAGAGCACTTGTTGCTCTTGCAGAAGACCCAGGTTCATCTCCCAGCACACTTAAGTGGTTCACAACCGTCTGTAACACCATTTCCTCCAATATCTTCTTCTGATCTCCACAGGCACCAGACACAAATATGGTGCACATATGTGTAGGCAAAGTACATTAAAAAGGGATGGAAAGATGGCTCAGAGGTTAAGAGCACTGACTGCTCTTCTAGGGGTCATGAGTTCAATTCCCAGCAACCTCATGGTTGCTCAGTACCATCTATAATGTAATATGATGCCCTCTTCTGGCTTGCAGGTGTACATATAGGCAGAGCACTGTATACATAATAATAAATCTTTTAAAAAAAATACACATAAAAATAAAATGATTAGCTGGGCGGTGGTGGCACACGCCTTTAATTCTAGCACTTGGGAGGCAGAGGCTGGTGGATCGCTGTGAGTTCAAGGCCAGCCTGGACTACAAAGTGAGTCTAGGACAGCTAAGGCTACACAGAGAAACCCAGTCTTGAAAAACCAAAAAAAAAAAAAAAAAAAAATTTAAAAAAAAAAAAAGACATTTTAAGTAAGTTAAGTAGCTAAAAACACAAAACTAAATAAGCTCCCCCACCCTGGCTATTTCCTAGAATGTTCACTCTTACGGAAAAGTTCAGTGGATGTGTACCATGTACCTTTTTTAGTCTAGAACATTCTCTCTGTGTCTGAGATTATGTTCACTGTGTGTGTGCAGGTAATCTCTTGGAATTGCTGTGGCCGCTAGGAGCCAAACCTGGGTTCTCTGCACGAGCAGTAAATGTTCCTAGCCAACTATTGAGTCATCTCTTGCCTCCCTCTGTGCTTTGATCTTTCATAGCATTGACATTTTAAAGAATCTGGTTCAGTTAGTGGCTCACAAATTGGATTTGTCTGTTTCCTCAGGGTTGTAGTTGAGTTAAATATCTTAACATTTTGACTAAATAAAGAAATAAATAAAAAATATTGTGCTGTATAGTGTCAGTATGTGCTGTGATGCCACACCGGGTTACCTGGAGAGGGTGATGCCTTTGTCTCAATAATACCATTTTTTGACATTAATGAAGATTATTTTGAATATATGTTGATGTTCTTTGAGGCATTTTTGGACTATGTGACTGAACATGGTGATTTTCCTAAATTGTTCCTCTTTACGTGTTTACTAACAGGCATTCTTCATAAGTCTTTAATTCTCTCTTCCATTTTTAATTTTGAAAGACTGTCTATGTCTGTGGGTTCGTGGGTTCTTTTTTGTTGTTGGTTTTTGGTTTTGGTTTTTCGAAACAGGGTTTCTCTGTATAGCCTTGGCTGTCCTGGACTCACTTTGTTGACCAGGCTGGCCTTGAAGTCACAGCGATCCGCCTGCCTCTGCCTCCCAAGTGCTGGGATTAAAGGCGTGTGCCACCACCGCCCGGCTGGTTCATGAGTTCTTTTTACCCAGGGTGCTGCCTGGCACAGTCATTTTTGATTCCCATATTACCCTAGATTTGGCCTGTAATACCCGTTTAGGCTGGCTGTAACTTGACTGGCTTCCTGTTCTGGTTTGTGGCTGGGCATGCTGTCTTCCTAGCATTAGGGAAGTACTCTCAGCGCCTCCTGGTGATCCTTTTCCACAGTGGGAGTGCAGACTGTTGTGGGGTGTGTTCCCCAATACTTGAGTTCTCTGACCACCACCAGACCTAATACCGTGTTTATTGAAGGCTAGTTCAGTACATTTAGACAGAGGAATACTAAAGAATAAAGAAAAGCTGTTTATTGGTGCTCTTTTTGCTGAAGTGGGATCTGAGTGATCTGGGTCTACCCAGACTGGAAAGAACACATGGCTGCTCCTTTAGGTTGCTTTAGGTTCTGCCTACATGTATGCCTGCAGACCAGAAGAGGGCGCCAGATCCCATTACAGATGGTTGTGAGCCACCATGTGGTTGCTGGGAACCGAACTCAGGACCCCTGGAAGAGCAGGTGGCACTCTTAACCACTGAGCTCTTCCCAGCCCTGCTTTAGGTTTTCTTTTTTCTTTTTTTTTTTTAAAGGTTCTTTTTTTTTTTTAAAGATTTATTTATTTTATTTATTGCATATGAGTACTTTATCTGCAGAAGAGGGTATCAGATTACATTATAGATGGTTGTGAGCCACCATGTGGTTGCTGGGAATTGAACTCAGGACCTCTAGAAGAGCAGGTGGCGCTCTTAACCACTGAGCCATCTCTCCAGCCCTAGGTTTTCTTTCATGTGCATGTGGGAGCCAGTGCGATGGCTAGCGGGTAAAGACGTTTGCCACTCCGTTCTGGTCTTCCCAATTTGATCCCTTGAACACATGTAAAGATGGAAGAAGAGAACCAACCCCACAGTGTTGTCCCCTGACCTTCACACGTGCATTGTGGGACATACTTCTCTTTACAATGTACACAATTTACTGTTTGTTTGTTTGAGATAGGGTCTCAGTTCGAACATGAGGCTTACCCTGAACTCACAGAGATCCCCCTGCCTCTTCTAAGTGCTAGGATCAAAACTAAGTACTACCATGCCTGGCTTAATAACAATTTGAAAATTTTTAATGTGCAGGCTGGGGAAATGGGTCAGCAGTTAAGAGTACTAAGCTACTCTTTCCGAGGACCCAGGTCAGTTCCCAGTTCCCACACAGTGGTTCACAGCTGTCTGTAACTCTAATTCCAAGAGATCCAATACTCAGAGTCCTTGAGGGCTGCTGGTGTACATGTGCACAGATGCACATGCAGGCAAAACAGCAACACACGCATGTTTGAGGATCATTATGTGTAGAAAATACTTCTTTTTTAAAAATGTGTTTAAGAGTTTTCTCTGTATGTTTGTGTGTATACTAATGCATTTCTGGTATCTAAGTAGGTCCAGAGAAGGGATTAGATGCCCTGTAAATGGAGTTAAGGTGGTTATGAGCCACCATGTGGTTACTGAGAACTGAGCACGGATCCTCTGCAAGAGCAACACGTACTCTTAACCACTGAGCCACCTCCCCAGCCCCTAGAAATCGTTTCTTTGAGTGGGGACATTTTTTTCTCTAAGGTTTTGTTGGGTGTGTTGTTTGTTTTTGTTTTTCAAAGCAGGGTCTCTCTGTGTAACAGCCCTGACTGTCCTGGACTCGCTTTGTGGACCAGGCACAGAGATCTGCCTGCCTCTGCCTCCCAAGTGCTGGGATTAAAGGCGTGCCCTGCTTCCTGGCAAGTTACTCGTGTTTTAAACAGTTGGGAGTTGTGCTGTGTTGTGTTGTGTTTGTTTTAGATTATTTTATGTGTACGGGTGTTTGCCTGCATATATGTCTGGCACTACTTGCGTGCCTTGTGCCTGCAGAGGCCAGAAGAGGGTGTTGCATCACCTGGAACTGGAGTTACAGACAGTTGTGAGTTGCCGTGTGCATGCTGAGAATCAAACCTGTGTCCTAGGGAACCACTGAGCCATTTTCCCAGCCCCTAAGCATCTGTTTTTTAAAACTCTTTTTCTCCTTGGGGGAACTTGTCTGTGCTCAGCTCATGAAACTATATCTTTCCTTCCAGGAAGGTTGTGCAGGGCCAGCCTTCCCTGTGCTGGGGCTGCTGCATGTCCTACAGAGCCAGAGAGGCATTGTAATGGGTTCCCCGCTGGAGCGGAAGTCACCAACAGGCCACCAGCCTGGAGACCTCTAGTGCTTCTCATCCCTCTCCGCCTGGGACTTACAGACATCAATGAGGCCTATGTGGAGACGCTGAAGGTGAGTCTCAAGAGCAACCTTAACCTGGGCTGTCCATTTTTTCATCTATTTCATTGTGTGGTCAACTAGCTGTACCTCTTAAGAGTGAGGCTGGAAAGGGCTTAATCTTACAGATGACATTGAGAAATGTCTATAGCTTTGAGCCAGGCGTGGTGGCGCACGCCTTTTATCCCAGCACTTGGGAGGCAGAGGCAGGTAGATCTTTGTGAGTTCAAGGCCAGCCTGGTCTACAAGTGAGTCCAGGACAGCCAAGGCTACACAGAGAAACCCTGTCTTGAAAAGCCAAAAAAAAAAAAAAAAGTCTATAGCTTTATAAAGGGTCTTCAAGACCAGTCCGCCTGTTGCTGAACCTGGGTCTTTCCCTTTCTGGGTATCTTTTAAAGGCTTTGGCTTCTTGACCTCTTTTATGGGGGGAGTTGAACAACCCTTTCACAGGGGTCTTGTATATCAAATATTTACATTACAATTCTTAACAGTAGTTATGAAGTAGCAATGAAATACTCTTATGATTTGGGGGTCACCACAACATGAGGAACTGTATTAAAGGGTCATGGCATTGGGAAGGCAGGTTGGATAGGCCCGTGAGAATGGGACTGCAGACAGATTTACCATACACCTACTCCTTTGATTTCCTCCATCCCATGAAAAGAGGCAAAACCTTTTGATCTAGTTACCTCAGATATTAAACTAAGGAGTCAGCCTTACTGTATGGAATGGCAATATTGCTTTTTATTAGAATATTTCACTTTTAGCTACCTTTCAGTGTTCAAGTAAGACCAAGTATAAAATCTCTCACCACCTTGGTCCTGTTCTGTCCCTCCATATCGCTTGACTGTCCTGGCCTCTCACTCTGCTGGAGGTTCTCAGATGCTATCCTCTGTCACCTGTGCATCCCCTTGCTGATTGCCCATTCTCATCTGACTTGTCTTCTGTTGTCATCTCTCCTGTCCCGTTGGGCCAGGCTACCTCTTCAGTACACTTACACCTGCATGTTAATCCCCAATCCTATCAGCTCTCCTTCCTAGCTTTCCCAAATAGAACTGTGAGGCTGTGCTGGGTGCTGTTGTACCTCCTGTATTGGAAGCTTACTGGGATATGTCTTCTTGTTTTTCTTTTGTGTCGTTCAGGTAGGCCTCTGGAGGCCATGTTCTACTTGTGGTTGTGGATAGTGAAACCCACACGTGTGACTGTGCTGTGCTGGAGTGTGCTGGACTGTGTAGAAGCACTCTTGCATGCTGTTGAAGGCCGGTGTGCTCAGTAGCCTTCCCTCTTCTCTCCTGCAGCACTGTTTCATGATGCCGCAGTCCCTGGGTGTTATTGGAGGGAAGCCCAACAGTGCCCACTACTTTATTGGCTACGTTGGTGAGTCTGGTTTGCATACTGTGGGTTCATAGAGATGGTCATTCTCCCTGAAGGAGTGGATTGCTTTCTGTGGAGCTGTTTTGTTACCTCACTTGTCTCCCTGCACTCACTGGGTGGCATGCACACACACACCACACCTGATATTTTGATTCCTACTTACTTCTGTCTGTTGACTCTGATTTGGTGGGTCTGGTTGTTGCTCTAGCCTGCTCCCTCCCTCTTTCCCAGCCCTGGCCAACTCCCTGTGACTTCTTCATCATCTTCCCCAGGTGAGGAGCTCATCTATCTGGACCCCCATACAACACAGCCTGCAGTGGAGCTGACTGACAGCTGCTTTATCCCCGACGAGAGCTTCCACTGCCAACACCCTCCCTGCAGGATGGGCATTGGGGAGCTTGACCCATCCATCGCTGTGGTATGTTCCAACCGTGCAAGCTCCTAGCAGTTGTTCTGAGTCATTCTGTGACAGTCCTGCAGTGGAATATAAAGGAAAATGTCTACATTTTGTAGTTTTTTCAACATTTTAGAGTGTTAGGTTCACATAGTTGAGGATCCCTCTTATCTTCCCCAGAGACTGTTCATCTCCTGAGTGGCTTTCCCAACCACAGTGTATGCAAGTGTTGCCTGTAATTGAGTGTATGTACCAAGTGTGAGAGTATGTGTTTCTCCTACTTATAAAACACAAATGGCAGCTTGTTAAGAATCACCCATCTGAGTCGGGCATGGTGGTGCACGCCTTTAACCCCAGCACTTGGGAGGCAGAGGCAGGTGGATTGCTGTGAGTTCGAGGCCATCCTGGTCTACAAAGTGAGTCCAGGACAGCCAAGGCTACACAGGAAAACCCTGTCTCAAAAACAAAACAAAACAAAGAGTCACCCATCTGTACTTCTTTTTCTCTTAGTTTTTTCGTCATTGTTTGCTTATTTCATGTATCTTGCAGATGTTCCCCTGAATGAGCTTCTCCATCTCCCTTTTTGATGATGTAGTAGGAATTTCTGATGGTTTATGCAAGCCTGCCTACTCAAAATGTGTTTGGGGGAAGTGGATAAAAAAAAAAAAAAACACCAAAAATGTCAACAGTGCCATACCCAGGAAGTCATTGCCTAGTGACACTGTTCTCTTATTGTTCATTGGCAGAGTGCAGCATATCAAGTACCAATCTGCCACAGTCACACAGACACAACACCCAGGACACACTCTGCCACATCCGCCCCTTCCAAGACTCTGGCTCACACTTCCTACAGACCCCACTGTAAATCCCCCTCTAACTAGAGTGTGTACGTTCCATGAATGTGCCTCAGCAGCTCAGTGATTAGAACTTGATGTTCTAGCGCTAACTAGACAGCCAACCTTATAGAAGTTGCTAGACACATGGGACTAGCAGGTGCAGAGAGCATGAAGCTTGAGCCCCAGCCCTAGCTTTTGAGTGCTGAGATCAAAGGGAACACATGATGGAATCATTGTCCCTTGTCACCATCAGCTAGGCCTTCCATCATTGGCAGTTGCTATATATGTGAACCAAAGCATGGGCAGAGCAGATGCCTGGCACGTATTGGCAAGTGCATGCCAGCATCTCTGACGACTAGAGATCACAGTTAATGCTCACCTTAGATGTGGTTACTACTCTCACGATCGTTTTCATTTTAGGGATTTTTCTGTAAGACTGAGGAAGACTTTAATGACTGGTGTCAGCAAGTCAAAAAGGTCTGTAGCTTCCCCTCTCCAGAGCCAAGATGAAACTTCTGGGGACCCAGGCAATGAGGTTGCTGGGGTAAAGGGAGCCTCTTTGCATGGCCTAGCTAGGAACCCCACTTACTGGTTGCATGGGGAGTTTTGTTCCTGCCTCACATATGTAGACAGGCTGAATAGGGCAGGGGCCTCACATTGCTGTTTCTCTTGATGTGTGTAGGTCATAATTGGCCATCTTTTATATAAATATTGCACATTACCTTCATGGTAGGATGGAGTTCTGGCTCGGGTGGTTATGGGTTGGCAATACATCATATGCCAAAGGCTGCCCCTGTGCTGGTTGCCTCCTGCTGTCCTCCCTGTACCTTTGTGATCCTGTTTGCCTTTTGGGGTGACACGCCATTACTAGTGGGAGCAGGCCTGTGTTGCATTGATCACGGTGTTGGTCTGTGCTGTAACCTTTAGTATGGATACCACCTCCATTTTCTTATCTGTGAAGTTAAATTAGACCTCTGCAGGCTGACGGTTGTAGTGAGTGTCGAGGGGCATCTAACAGCTGTATCTCACTAACAGCTATCCCTGCTTGGAGGTGCCCTGCCCATGTTTGAGCTGGTGGAGCAGCAGCCTTCTCACCTAGCCTGCCAGGATGTCCTGAACCTGTCCCTAGGTGAGTGCTGAGACTGCAGACAAGTCTGGATATGGACGCTGTAGTGATAACATATTTTGTGATGATGAAGTCCGTCTAAGAGCCACTGGGAATGAGCATTCCTGGCTCCTTGGACTATGGTTAGTGTGCCTGCAGGTGTCAGCCCTGGTCCTTAGGGTAGCACAATAGAGTTCAGGGACCAGCCTTGGAAGGCAAGAGTGGAGACCTGGTCAGACCTGGTCACCCCTCAGCTGATACAAGGAATGGGGTGCCCCTTCTTGCCGTCATCCTCCTGGGCTGGTTGGCAGATCCCATCACTTGTCTGCTAGCAGGAGCCAAGTGCTATTCTTTCAGAGTTCCCATCCCTCCGTAGGGTCTGTCACGTGCTCATGTCAGGAAGCGGCTTACAGGGCGTAGCAGGTCTATTCTAGTCTGTCCCCCTCTTTCAGTATCTTCCCAACTCACACCCATACCAGCTTCTGAGACGTGCCTAATGTTTTATCCTCTTCCTTCCAGATTCTTCTGATGTAGAGAGACTGGAGAGGTTCTTTGACTCTGAGGATGAAGACTTTGAAATCTTATCCCTCTGAAAATCCCGGGGTTGGGGGATGGCCTCCGTGGCCCTCATTGGGGTGCTTTGAGAACCCAGACCTGCCTTGGGCACTCAGTGTCACCGCATTCCATCCACCCAGCCCACCCCTGCCAAGTGCTGTTCGCCTGTGCCACCTCTGTCCAGGGGGCCTGCTCTGCTCATGGACCAAGGACTGCGGTGCCTGGAGGCCTTACTGCTTGGAGTCAGACTGCCTAACCTTAACACATGAAGGGCCTGTCCACATGAGGTTGCCCATCAGAAGGCCTAGTCAGGAAGAGCAGCAAGTCAGGAGCTTCCAGAGTTCTTTACTTGACACTGCCAGCCCTGGTCAGCCTGTCAGCTTTGGTTCTGCTTTCTCCTGGGCATCTGGGTCTGTGGTTTCTTTGGAATTAAAGCCCTGTTTGAAGTTGTTTAACAAAGACATGAATTTCTGGGGCACTTCCCAGGTCAGTCATAGAAGATCCGCAGGTTGATGCGTAAAGAGTGACAGCCACAGCCACATCATGGCCTCAAACTGCTGGGCAGGGTGAGCTCTTGGGCTGTCTCCTCTGCCCAGTGTGGTTTATCAAGGGCTACCTCAGTGGGAGAGCGTATGGAAAGAATCACAGCAAGGCCGCTACTTGCTCTGGAGAGAACGTATTCTTGTGGGGTGTTGAAAAATCCAAAGATATCCGTGTGCGTGGGCACAGAATGGACACCTGAAGCATGGGACAGCTGACAAGCACCCAGGGCATCTGGAGCTGTGGTCCTGAGCTTCCCCGTTAGGACCTCACTAGGGAAGAGATCTGTTTAAGGAGTTGGTGCACTTCGAGACGCTCGGCCCGCTGCTGTTAGCTCACCACCCAGCTTCTCTGGGAGGAGAGGGAGGGGCGCAGAGCTGCTCTTTGCTCGTGCCACTGTGCCACTGGTGTACGGTACACACTGCTACTTGAGCCTTCCTCCATGTTCTTTCCTTTCTCAGAAACACTCCCGGGCCATGGGAAATTTTAGATGGTTTGGGTCCAAAAAGGTAAAAGTACCACAGCTTTGTGGTACATAATAGACATTAGGACAGAGCAGGTAGCTCCAGGCGCTAGCAGATCAAGTGTCCAGACCCTCCTTGGCACTCATTTCCATACCTGCCACCTTCTAACCCTGGCTTTCTGGGCCTTCAAGCTTTGATGCTATAGGACTGCTGTCTTAGGAAAAGGCCTTTCTTCCCCTAGATATGAACAGGATATGACAGTGTGTGATGGCCCTTGCAGGAGCCTTTGCCAAAAACCTTACCCTAGGGTGGGGCCAGAGCTGCTCGCTGATATGGCAGCTCCAAGTGGCCCACAAGGTAGCAAGAGATAACCCTGTCCATTTAAGTGTTGAGACATATTTATTTCATCTTACTCTTTCTCCCATCTTGTTCTTAGCTTCAGGTAAGGTAGGACAGGAAGGCCAGTACAGTTCCTCAGGCTTGCGTCCTGAGTTCAGGCCACTGTGCTGCCGTGGCCCAGGGGCTTGCTATTAACTCCTGCTGTTGGTACCAAGAGTGGATGTGTGGAACACTACAACCTGAGGGAAGTCTCAGGGCTTGAGAAAGGCTTCCTGAGGTTGTTCATTCTTAGTAGTGTAGTTTGCAATTCTTAATGGTAAATAATAAGTTTCAGTAGAAAACAAAGTTTGTGTGTGTGTTGATTTTTTTCTCCAGTTATGGTTAGTGTTACCAGGTAAAGATTTCCCCAAGTTGGGCAAGTGGAGCCTGCCCTGCCTCTGCCCTAGTTGTGTAGCCAGTGTCTGTTTTCCTTCATATTAAGCATGTGATCCTAAAAAGAGAAAGCGCAACATGATATAAAGATGAGCCAGGGGATGCCGGGTAATGGCTGTAGGACACACCTTTAATCCCAGCATTTGGGAGGCAGGTGGATCTCTTGAGTTTGAAGCCAGCCTGGTCTACAGAGTTCCAGGAGAGCCAGGGCTACACAGAGAAACTATGTCTTGAAAAACAAAACAACAAAAATGAGCCAGGTGATAGCGGTACACAACTTTACTCCCAGCACTGGGGAGACAGAAGCAGGTGAGTCTCTAAGGTCAAGGCCATTCTGGCCTGGAGAGAATGCCAGGACACCCAGGGCTACACAGAAAAACTTTATCTCAAACAAAACAGAAAGAACCAGGGAAACAGTTTAGCAGTTAGGAGCTCTTAACTGTTCTTCTAGTGGACCAGAATTCAAGTCCCCAGCACCCACACTGGGCAGCTTATAAACCTAGCTCCAGAGTTTCTAACACCTGGCTTTTGTAGGCACATACATCCATAGAAATAAGTAGTAAAAATCCCATTTGATGGCTGGAGAGATGACTCAGAGGTTAAGAGCACTCTTTCTAAAGGTCCTGAGCTCAATTTTCAGCAACCACATGTTGGCTCACCACTATCTATAATGAAATCTGGTGCCCTCTTCTGGTGTGCAGGTACACATGCGGGCAGAAAACTATAATAAATAAATCTTTAAAACCAAACCAAACAAACAAAACGCTTGTTTAAAAAACATGCCAAAGCCGGGCGTGGTGGCACACACCTTTAAACCCAGCACTTGGGAGGCAGAGGCAGGCAGATCGCTGTGAGTTGGAGGCCAGCCTGGTCTACAAAGTGAGTCCAGGACAGCCAAGGCTACACAGAGAAACCCTATCTCAAAAAAAAACAAAAAACAAACAAACAAACAAACAAACATGCCAATAGCTCTTTGCCTGGAGAAAGTACTGAAAAGCACCCAAGTACCAGGCTTGCCTCAGGGTCCCTTCAGGCAAGCTGTAGCTGGCTTTGGCCTGGGGGACAAGTTGAGGATCATCTAACCCTGCATGGTGAAAGCTCAGTGGGACAATCCTGGATGATGGCTGTTTTCCAGTACAAATAAAGAAAAATGCTGACCCAAGGCAAAGGCTTCCTCTCAGTACTCTGATAGCTTCTTACCGTTGCTGTGACCACATAGGACATTACCCACGGCTGAACTTGTTCTAAAGGTCCTGGAGGGCAGAAGTGCAGGCTATGCTATCACCAGGGCTAATAGCACAAGACCGTAGCTGAAACTTTTTTTTTTGGTTTTTCAAGACAGGGTCTCTCTGTGTTAGCCTTGGCTGTCCTAGACTCACTTTGTAGACCAGGCTGGCTTCGAACTCACAGCGATTCGCCCGCCTCTGCCTCCCGAGTGCTGGGATTAAAGGCATGCGCCACCACGCTCAGCCCATAGCTGAAACTTGTTCTTAAGGCAGAAATGTATAGTGTGCTTACTATGCTATCAGCAGGGCTAATTTTCCAGCACCCAGAGGCTTCTACAATTCCTCTCAGGCTTGCAAATACCCTGCATCTCCTGACTTTTGACTACTTGTTGAAAAGAGGCACCTGATGACCTACCTAGCAAATTCCCTACTTTTTT
This sequence comes from Acomys minous, assembly GCF_964271855.1. Lineage (NCBI taxonomy): Eukaryota > Metazoa > Chordata > Mammalia > Rodentia > Muridae > Acomys > Acomys minous. The sequence continues at coordinate 117,716,862 of NC_140486.1, forward strand.
TGTTTTTTGAGACTGTCTTACTATGTAGCCCCAACTGGCCTGGAACTCGAGAGCCACCTGGTTTTACTCCTGAGGGCTGGGATCCAGGTGTGCACCATGGCTCGGGCATCCTCGGCATCAAGGTCCCATTTCCTCATGCTGTCCTCCAGTCATGTCTGTCTGGTAATGAAAAGAATGTGCTCCCCTCACATTCAACAAACTACCAGGAAATGCCTGACCAGCCTACTTTGGAAGGATAGTGTGAAAAGCTCTAGCAGCACTCACAGAACCAACAAGGAAATACCATGAATAGTGGGCAGACCCATCTCCACAGATTCTTAGGGGAAGCCAATGAGGTACATTTTCAGCTAAATTTTTATTAGTTTCTATAAAACATAAGACATTTCTAGTGATAAAGCCCACCTTTACAGCCAAGAGATACGCAGAGGCGGATATTGCACAACTTGTCCATACCCCCAACACCTCAGGTTAACAATAGAGGCTTGTAGGTCTCTCCTGCTGAGAAATAGCTGCTGCTGAGCAGTGTTCAGACATGAGCCCTCCATTGGTTTGCTGTGGACCAGAGAACAGTATCTGCATTGGAACCTCTGACTTATTTCCACAGCTCCTCCAGTGGCCTCTGTGCAGCGTTGCGGATGGCGTCCTCAGAGAGGGCACGGATTTCTTGGTGGACATCCTCAATGCTTTTAGAAGCATCAACCACCTATCACCATTAGGGGAAACAGCAAAAAAGATCATCACACCACCCTCCCACTATTCCCAGGCTCACATGAAGTGAGCCAGGGCCCTGCGAAAAGCCAACCTAAGTTCCCACAGTGGCCCTTACTCACAGCTGTCTTTGAACCTGGTTTCTTGGTACAAAGAAGGATGCACTAGCTACCCATCTCACCCCTAAGCAGACTGAGCAACTGTCCTCCAGTTGGCAGAACAGGCTCCACACCAGGAACAGTGACCCACCCCTATAGTCCCAGCACTCAGGAGGCAGAGGCAGGAGGATCTTGGTAAATTCAAGGCCAGCTTGGACTACATAGTTCCCCGACAGCCAGGACTGCACATAGAGACCCTGTCTCAAAAACAAAACAAATCCACTGCACCTTTCTTGAGATGAAAATGGTCCTAACAGCTGCTCTGTTCTTCAGGACAGGCAGACCCTAGGGAAGCATCTCTTCAGAAGCCAGGAAAGAGTCTGAGTAAGTGTCAGGATCTCCAATCCCTTCCTCTGTGGAGTCTGTGAGTCTGGCTAAGACCTTTGGCAGCAAATTTGTGAAAAGCTTCCAGAGGCATAGGAAACTTATGGAAGAGCTGGGCACAGTGGTGTATGCCTGTAATCCCAGCATTCTGGGAGGCAGAAGCAGGTGGATCGCTGTGAGTTTGAGGCCAGTATGGTCTACAGAGTGAGTCCACGACAACCAGGGTGACACACAGAAACACTGTCTCGAAAAACAAAGCTTATGGAAGGAATCCAAGTAGTTCACAAGGTATGACTGTGTGTGGGGAAAAGTCCACATGTCATCCACTAGAAGGAAGCTCAACAACCCTGGCGTAGCCACACAACCCTTGCCCAGACTACCCAGGGTGGCTCTCTGGGTTGACTTAGTGCCTCAGAGAGTAAAACGGCATCAGCATCATTTGTTCTAATACAAAAAGATGCAGAAATAGGACAAACTTCAACATCATGAGGGCAGTATTTGTAGACAAAGGGCAATGGAAACTACCCTCTGTAGACAAAAGTGGCTTGTGATAGTAGGACTACTCAAGTGTTGGGCTTGAAGTCTGGCACCTTAGGCAACTGGCCAAAGACTGTGCAGATGATGCCAGACCCACCAGGGCCAGACCATTCTGGCTGCTGAGGAGATGTGCGTGTAGGAGAGAAGGTACAGTTAAGAGCAGAAGCAAGCAATAGAGAGGGAAGCTGAAGCCATTCCCAAGACCAGTGTTGAAACAAGGTTACTGAGCGGAGGAAACAGGACCAGAGGGAAGCCTAGTGTGGACATTTCCTATGCTCCTGGTGATGGCTATATATAGGCCCACAGGGCTTTAAGAAACGGGCAGGGTTAAGTCTCAGGTTGTAGCTACAGAGAAGGTACCTACAGAATGACCGAGGGCCAACAAGAAGAATCACAGCATGAACTAAAAGGAAAAGTGAGATACATCTGAATAAGAAACTGGCAAACTCCGCCTTCTGAAGTACTTTCTAAGTATAATCCACTTACAGGCAGCACACCGAAGACTCATTCCTATGACAAAGACACAAAGTAAAGTGTGACAGAGCTTGCAAGAGCATGTTCTGAAGTCACATGGCTAAAGGCTTGTACGGGATAAGATGCAGAAATGTGCTGGGGCTCACCTCTGAGTCTAACCACCACCACCCAAGTCGGATGGCAGAGAACTAGGACACTTTCCCTGAAGTGTCACAGGTGGGTAACCAAACTTCACCAGCTGCCCGTGTCAGCAGAGAGAAGACAGCCACAGCACTTTCAATGGCTGTTTGTAGTTCCAGGCCTCACCTTCCAGTTCAGGTCTTTCTCACTCATGAGCTGCTGGAAACACAGCAGAACCTGCTCCTGGAAAGTCCCAGTCTCATAGCGCTCAAGGCCAAACTCTCCCCGCGCAGCAGCATCCAGCAATTGTAACTGAAGGAACAGGATCAGGTCAGGTTTGGGAAGGCCCACATCTGGTTGTTTGCACCAATCCAGGGTAAAATTCTGTCAGCAGAAAACCCAACAGTCAGAGAAAGCAAACTGAGCAAGGTATAATCTTTTTCTTTTAAAAACATTTCATTTATTTTATGTAAGAGTGCTCTGTCTATACACCTGCATGCCAGAAGAGAGCGCCAGATCCCAGGACAGATGGTTGTGAACCACCATGTGGCTGTGGTTGTGGGGAATTAAACTCAGGGCCTCTGGAAGAGCAGACAGTGCTCCAGAGACAAGAGCTTTTTGCCACAATCTTGCATTCTAATCAACACTGGAGGAAACCAGCAATCCTGGAGACCTACTGCATGCTTGCTTGCCTACTAACTCTCATACAAAGTAGGACTAGAGAGACTACCCATCCTCCAGAACACATTGTAAGCTCAAGACTCCAGAGGCCTTCCTTACAGGGCCACGGTCATCTCCTCTGCTTCCTCTGCCACAGACAAAATATGTCACTGGGGAAGGACTCTAACATATGCAGAAGAAACAGAATGAAAAGATTATCACTCAGCAATCTGTCATCCCCAAGGCCTATTACATAAAGATATTATCAGATGCTATCTGATTCCTGAGAGGACCCAGCACTTGCATAAGTATACTACAGCACAAGGCAAAAAATCAGGTTAGGTGTGGTGGTGGCACTTGCCAAGCAGCAGCAAGAAGACAGTTAAAGTTTATCCTTGGCTACATAGTTCCAGATCAAGCTGAGTCACAAGAAGACCTTGTCTTAAAATCAAAACAAAACAAATGCAGTTCCAGCACTTTTGAGGTAAGAAGGAGTGCAGTGTTATCACTGGCTACAGTGTGTGGGGTCAGCTAGAGACTGTCTCCAAACACCAAACAAACTGGGAACAGCGGTGGCGCATGCCTTGAATCCAAGACTCAGGAGGCAGAGGCAAGTAAGTCTCTGAGTTCAAGGCTGGCCTGGTCTACAGAGCAAGTTCCAGGACAGCCAAGGATGCACAGAGAAATCCTGTCTCGGAAAAAATAAATAAATAAAAATAAAAAATCTGAGGGAAATGGGCAAGCACATGCTTAACTAGAGTCACTCTCCTACATGGAGAGGTGGCTCGGCTGTTAAGAGCACTTACTCTTCTTCCAAGACTCATGTTCCATTCCTAGCACCCACACAGTGAGTAATAATTCTTGTAATTCCTTCTCAGGGTGTCTGATGCCCTCTGTGGATGCAAGTGCAAGTGTATACATGAAGGCAAAACAGGCATACACATAAAATGAATACATTTCTAAAAAATGTATTTATTATTTGTACAGTATTCTGCCTGCATGTATGCACACCAGAAGAGGGCACCAGATTTCATTACAGATGGTTGTGAGCCACCATGTGGTTGCTGGGAATTGAACTCAGGATCTTTGGAAGAACAGACAGTGCTCAATCTCTGAGCCATGTCTCTAGCCCAAGTGAATATTAAAAAAAAAATAATTCAGTTATACTCTTAGTACTCAGAATACTTTAAATATGAATCCTAGAAAGAGATGTGGGAACTTACACATCAAGATATTTAGGGGCTGGAGAGATGGCTCAGAGGTTAAGGGCACTGACTATTCCTCCAGAGGTCCTGAGTTCAATTCCCAGCAACCGCATTATGGCTCACAACCATCTATAATGTGATCTGATGGCCTCTTCTGGCCTGCAGGTTTACATGCAGACGGAACAGTATATACATAATAAATCTTTTTTAAAAAAAAAAAAGTTAATTAAAGGACCAGAGCACTTGCCTACCATGTGTGAGGCCCTTGGTCTAATTCCTCCAGAAAAATAACAATGGAAAAAAACCACCTGGGCCAATGAGACGGTTCAGCTGGCAAAGGAACTTAGCACACAAAGTTGATGCCTGAGTTAAACCTCCAGAACTCAGTGGAAGGAGAGAACTCCGGGGCCTCTGACCTCTATGTGCACGCTGTGGCACACGTGCCCTCCATCTCTCACACAAAATTCACTTCAACACGTGGACCTTAGTCAGCTTCTGATTTACTACAGTGGAAACACAAGGCAATCAGCCAGCTCTTGAGCTGGGAAACACAAAAACTGACTGCACGTCTAATGACTGCTCTCCTGGGACAGCGTGCTGCCTCTCTCCTGTAATCTTAGCACTGAGACAGGGAGATTACAGTTTGAGGTCAACATGATCTATTTGGTGAGTTCTCAAAATGCCTGGGCTACGACAGACTGTCTCAAAATTAACAAGCCCAGGTGATAGAGCTAGAATTTAAGAGTTAAGAGCACTGGCTGCTCTTCAGAGGATCTGGGTTCAATTCCCAGAATCTACATAGCAACTCACAATGGTTTATAATGGTTTATTAGTTTCAGGGGATCCAATACCCTCTTCTGGTCTTCATAGGCACCAGACATACATGCAAGCAAAACACCCATATAAAGTTTTTTACATAATATTTTTATTGATTATTTTGGAATTGCACATCATGGACCTCAATCAAATTCACTTCCCAGTACTCTCAGGTTCCCTGCACACACACACAAAGAAGAAAGAAAACAAGCCCAGTTTGTGTTGCCTGTACACTCTTAGTCAAACTCCCAGTAGCCAGCCCCTTAAAAAAAAACTGAGTCAGTCCCCATGTGCAACCCTTGCAGAGCCCTCAATTGTAAGGAGTTGCACTTCAGCATCTTACAGATAAAATAATTTTAAAAGCCCAATCCCATGCCAAGCTGTGGAGCAAACCTTTAATCCTAGCACTCAGGAAGCAGAGGCAAGTGAATCGCTTTGAGTTCGAGGCCAGCCTGGTCTACAAAGCGAGTCCATGATAGCCAAGGCTACACACAGAGAAACCCTGTCTCCAAAAACCAAAAACCAAAACCAACCAAACAAAAAGCTGACCATGTCATCTGAGGATGTGAGTGTCACTAAAGCTGGTAATGCTTCCGGGAGGTTTTCTATTGCCAAATACTTAAGTTTAAAAACGAAAAAGCATCATCAGATGTGGTGGTGCAGGCCTTTAAATTTAGCACTCCTGAGCCAGAGGCAAAGGCAGGATGATCACAACTCATGGTGGGTCTGGTCTACACAGCGAGTTCCAGGCCAGCAAAGGCCACATAGTGAGACTTTGTCTTAAACAAGCATATATAAATGGTAAACATTTTTTAAAAATAAATTAAGGGCTGGAGAGATGTCCCAGAGGTTAAGAGCACTAACTGCTTTTCCAGAGTCCTGAGTTCAATTCCCAGCAATCACACGGTGGCTCACAACCATCTGTGTGATCTGAATCCCTCTTCTGGCATGAAGGTGCACATGCAGGCAGAGCACTGTAAACATAATAATAAATAAATAAATCTTTTTAAAAAAAAATCTTAAAAGCCAGGTGTGGTGGGACATGCCTTTAATTCCAGCACTCGGGAGGCAGAGGCAGGCAGATCACTGTGAGTTCGAGGCCAGCCTGGTCTACAAAGCAAGTCCAGGATAGCCAAGGCTAACACAGAGAGACCTGTCTCTAAAAAACAAAACAAAACAAAAAAACAAGAAAATCTCTTTGAGAGATAAATCATCCAAAAGGAAAATAAAGTGCTGTATGTGTAAAACAACCTACAAGTACATATCTTTATTGATAAAAATCAATTTAGTCTTTAGAGAGTTAAGGAATGTCAGAGCTATCCAATTCCTATGAGTAACCTGAACACATATTTTGTGGCAGCGACACTACAAATGTAAAAAGCAGATCAGGACCCACACCTGGCAACCTGAAACAGGATGCCACACAGTACTCACCTCCTTGGCGCTAGTGAAGGCAACCCCAGAAAAGGCGTATCTGTCCAAAACAAGGGTCACACCCTGGTTCAACTTGGCCTTAATTAATGGCCTGAAAAAGAGAATGCTTTTGAGCCCTGGAACTGGCTTCCCAAATTATTTCAACTTGGAAATCCCATACAACGAGAACTACAGCCCAGCAGTTTATAAACTTATTTACAATCAGAAAGCTCTACATCTTCTCTCTAGAAGATGCCAGGACACTTCCACTCAGGCAAAGCGCAAAGGATGCAGAGGGTATAGGGGAGCCAAAAGATGAGGCAGAAGCCTGTGCTCTCAGGCCTGGACTGCAAGTATAACAGACGAAATATCAAGGATGTTTCCCACCAAACACCGCAGGCTCACCAACATCACCAGTGTGCCAAAACCTTAGATATGTAAAGATGAAGGGCTTGGCGTGTGACAAGAAGCACCACTGAAGCCACAAGGCAAAGTCATATTCCTCTCACTTAACACACCTCACAGGAGGCACTCAATTTGGGGGAGCAAAGGGGAAGGTTGAAATGGGTCTCACTATGTAGCCCAGGCTGTCCTGGAATCTGTTTGTGCAGCCCCAGCTCTTGATGTGCATGATGGCACAAACCTGTAATCCCAACACCTGGGAGGCTAAAGCAGTGAATCCCAGGTTGCAAGCCAACCTAAACTACATATACACATACAGTGAGACCGTTAGAGAGTGCTTAATGTATGCTGCTAGACACAGTAAACATGAACAGAGAGAGAAAAGAGAAACCTGGATGCCCTTGGGTTTGACAACACCAAAGCCACTTGAGGGCTGCAAAAATAACATCAGTAAAATTAAGAAGCTGTGCAGCCCGGTAGTGGTGCACACCTTTATTCTCAGCACTTGGGAGGGAGGCAGGTAGATCTCTATGAATTCGAGGCCAGCCTGGTCTACAGAATTGAGTTCCAGGAAACAAAACAACAAAAGCAGTGCTGTGTAAGAGACTATCAAACAAGTGAAAAGACAAGCCACAGGACAGGAGAGAAACTGTATAAAAGGCATGGCTAACAAAGGACTGACATACAAAGTATGTGCTCTTAAACTGCAACAAAGAACTGGGCATGGTGGTGCACGCCTTTAACCCCAGCACTCAGGAGGCAGAGGCAGGCAGATCACTGTGAGTTCAAGGCCAGCCTCGTCTACAAAGCGAGTCCAGGACAGCCAAGGCTAACACAGAGACCTTGTCTCTAAAAACCAGAAAAAAAAAAAAAGCAACAAAGAAAAGAGCCAGCACTTAGAAGGCTAAGGCAGAAGGTTAGCGATTACTTAAGAGGACTCCATGAGCTACAGAGGGAACCATTATTTCAAAAAGGAAAAAAAAGGGGGAAGCATCTCTATGGATAAACTGTTTGCCATGTAACATGGTGACTTGAGTTTTGATCCCTGGTACCCTAGTAACACACTGACCAGTGTAACCCCAAATTAGTGAGCTCACGGTTCAGTAAGAAACCATCTCAGCCAGGCATGAGGCCAGCCTGGTCTACAAGACAAGTTCCAGAACACTCAGGGCTGTTACACAGAGAAACCCTGTCTCAGAAAACCTTAAAAACTTGTCTCAGGGGCCGGGCGTGGTGGCGCACGCTTTTAATCCCAGCACTTGGGAGGCAGAGGCAGGCGGATCGCTGTGAGTTCGAGGCCAGCCTGGTCTACAAAGTGAGTCCAGGACAGCCAAGGCTACACAGAGAAACCCTGTCTCGAAAAACCAAAAAAACAAAAAACAAAAAAAAACCAAACCTTGTCTCAGCACTTAAGAGCACTGGCTGCTCTTGCAGAGGATCCAGGTTTGGTTTCCAGAACCCACATGGCAGCTTACAAGGATCTAGACTCCCCGGGCAGCAGGCACGCAGTAGGTGCACAACCAGACATGTACGCATGAATACTACAAACACATCAACACATATTTTTTAAAACCTGTCTCAACAAAAGCGGAGAGTGATAGAGAAAGACTCCCAGTGTTGACCTCTGGTCTCCACGTGGAAGCGCATATGTGTGTGTGTGTGTGTGTGTGTGTGTGTGTGTGTGTGTGTGTACCTGCACATGTGTTCAAACACATGCCATACACAAAAGCAGCAAAAGCCAAAAGTTACAAAAGAGAAGCAGTGAGTCAGTTTTTACACTTGTTCCCAGCGGTTTGCAGAAAAAAGCAGGTGCACCGAATGGTCCTCTAGTTCTGTTTTCTTTTCTAAGTAGGAACTCAGAAGTTTGCCGATTTCTGTTGATCTTTCTAGAAAGAGAAAAATACAAATACTACGTAAGTCAGACTTTTCACCTAGTTTGCACTTAAGTTTTCTACTCTGAACTTTATTAAACCTCTGGACAGTTCTGGACCATCTGAGGCTGAAACATATAGATCTTGATTTCAAAAGTACTTGTAAGATTTTTGACTGGTTGAAGATTAAAATATCCAAGAGTGAGCCAGGCAGCGGTGGCAGCACACGTTTTTAATCCCAGCACTTGGGAGGCAGCGGCAGGTGGATCTCAGTGAGTTCGAGGCCAGCCTGGTATACAGAGTTCCAGGGCAGCCAGGGCTATACTGAGAAACTGTTTTGAAAAACAAAAAAGAAACAAAACAAAACCCCAAGAAAGCATTTTTCCAATTCCTGACCTACTTAACTTGTAGGATTAGGGGGTTGGTGTCCAGTGCATACGGGTGAGAGTCAGAGGTCAACCTCATGTTCCTTTTTCAGTAGCTGTCCACCTTGTGTTTTCAGAGAGCGTCTTCCACTGGGACCTGAAGCTCAGTTTTGGCTAGACTGCCTGGGCGGCAAGCCCCAGGAGCGAGGAACGAGCCTGTCTCCATCTCTGCAGCGCCAGGATTATAAGCAACTATACCTGGCTTTTCACCTGGAAGACTGAACTCAGGCCCTCATTTCAGCATTTGACCAACTAAGCCACCTCCACCAGCTCAGAAGTGGCACTGCCCACAGTTCTCTGGGTCCTCCCACATCAATGGCCACTAAAGAAAATGTCTCACAGGCTTGTCTACTGCCTCATCTGGTAGGACTCTGTGAGAGTCCCTCTTCCCAAATGACTCTAGCTTATGGCAAGGTGCCATAAATTAGCCAACACATCCATGCCCAGTAGTAAATGTTCTAAGAGTTTCTGGTTTTGTTTTTTTGTTTTTTTTTTAATACAAAAACTAAGCCCAAAGACAGACCCGCCCGCGCACCGGGGAAACGCAGCAGCTCGGCTCTGTGGCCCGAGGCACACAGCGCGGACACCAGCCTGCGCCCCTGCGTGGTCTTGCCAGCACGGTCCACGCCCTCCAGCACGATGAGCGCCCCCCGACTCGACGCCATCGTGACCGCCAGCCGCCCGCACTGCACAGCTCCTGAAAACCTGTCAGGTTCCCGCCAACGTTAGAGGCAGCAGCAAGAGAGGGCGGGCTGGTGACCTGGCCGCAACGCCTCTTCCGGCTGAAAATCGATTTCTCTGGCCAGCGGTGGCCGCTTCCGGAAGTTGCGTAGCTCCTGGCCTGGAACCCAGCCGTCTAGGACCTCCCACTCGCGGGACTTCCGTTTCCCTCGCCCAGAAAGGGCCAATCTTAACCGACCAGGGAGGTGCGGTCTCCGGTCACGTGTAGCTTCCAGAAAAGTAACGGAGTCAAAATTTCATGCCCCCGAGCGCACTCCTGCAGGGCTCTTAAAGTTTCTTACCACAAGAAAAGAGTCGTCTTATGTTCCCGCTCTGAAAGAAGTAAAGATACGAGCATCGGCTTCCAAGCTGTGCTGCAGCATCTTCAAAGAGTTCAGGAACGTTCTTTGTAGGCTTAGTGTTCCCGGGATTGTGTCGAAAACCCAGGGACAGAAGTTGGTGGAAGGAAATGGGTTTCTTTGCAGCTGTGGGCCAGAATTGTAAAATTCCCGTCTCTCTCTCTCTTTTTTTTTAACTTGCCCTTAGCAATGTCTTTACAGAAAAAAAATAAAGCCGGAGGGGGAGGGGAGATGAAGAAGAGGCAGGCAAATGTGAGCTGGCGTCCAGCTACGTAGTAAGTTTCAAGCCATCCAGGGTGGCTTGGGCTATGTTTCAATAAGACTGGCTAGGGAAGTTCTCAGTTGGTAAAGCACTTGCCTAGCATGAATGAAGACCCGGATTCATACCCGGCACAGAATAAATTGGGATATATTGAGTGGCATATCCTATAATCCCAGTATTTGGGAGGTAGAGACAGGATCAGAAGTTCAAGGTCTGCAAAGACTGAACTGACACCTGGTCAGAAAAAAAGATACTCAGACGCCAAACGTACATACGTAAACGTTGATAGGAACCATAAGTTAAAAACAAAATTGTACACCCAGAGTAGCCAAAAATCTACACTTCGAACCATACAGCACGCTGGTGAGGAGGCGGGGCAAAGCAGACAATGCTAACAAGACAAAAACAATGTGGCCAGCTTGGCTGTTTTTCAAGAACCTATTCTTAGCATAAGGTCAATATTTACCCACGTGAGTTGGAAACTCTGCCTTCAGAAAAACCTGCACACAAATGACTGTTTCAGTTCTCTCCACACTTGTCTAAATAGGGAAGCAGCTGGCCTCCAACAAGGAAACCTATAAACTGGTAATTGCACAGTGAATGGAATACTTTTCAAATAAGAACTAAATGGATTATCAAGTCATATTAGGACACAGAAACCTGAAATGCATAATGATAAGTGAAGCCTGTCTGGTTTTTGGTTTTTTTTGTTTGCTTGTTTTGTTGCTGTTTTGTTTTTCGAGACAGGATCTCTCTGTGTAGCCTTGGCTGTCCTGGACTCACTTTGTAGACCAGGGTGGCCTTGAACTCACAGCGATCCCCCTGCCTCTTCCTCCCGAGTGCTGGGATTAAAGGCGTGCGCCACCATGCCTGGCGTGAAGCCAGTCTGAAAAGTACAGTATACAGTAAAACCCAACTGCATGGCATTCCAGAAAATACAAACCTAAAGATGTTCTAAAATGTTTATAGGTAAGTGTGTGTGTGTGTGTGTGTGTGTGTGTTTGTGTGTGGTGTTGGTGGTGTGGTGTTCCATACTGTAGTAGACCAGAGGAGTTTCAGACAGTGAAAATATTCAGGATGCTATAATGGGGATACTTAACATGTATTTGTCAAAAATATATCACCACACCAAGAGTAGGCTCTATAGAAAACTATGGATTTTAGTTAATAATGTTATCGATATTGTGTCATTAACTGTAACAAAGTTACCATAGGAATGCAAAATATCTACGACTGAGACAACTGGTTGTAGACTCCCATGAGGACTATATGCTCTATTTTTCAGAATACCCAAGACTACTTTTTTGTTTGTTTGTTTGTTTTTGTTTTGTTTTTCCCGAGACAGGGTTTCTCTGTGTTAGCCTTGGCTGTCCTAGACTCACTTTGTAGACCAGGCTGGCCTCGAACTCACAGCGATCCGCCTGCCTCTGCCTCCTGGGTGCTGGGATTAAAGGCGTTCGCCAGCACGCCCAGCTTGTTTTTGTTTTTGTTTGTCAAGACAGGGTTTCTCTTGTAGTCCTGGCTGTCCTGGAACTCAGGCTGTAGACCAGGCTGTCCTGGAACTCAGGCTGTAGACCAGGCTGGCCTCGAACTCACAGCGATCCGCCTGCCCCTGCCTCCCGGGTGCTGGGATTAAAGGCGTGTGCCACCGCGTCCGGCTTTGAAGTTTTTATAGAATGAATGCTTCTAGGGCTGGAAACATAGTTCATTTGGTAGAATATTTAACAAGTATGCACAAAGTCCTGGGCTTGAGCGCAGACACCAAGTAAACTGAGCGTGGTAGCCACGCCGGCGACATCAGCACATGGGGGAGGCCCCTGCGACATCAGCACGTGGGGGAGGCCTCTGCAATATCAGCACGTGGTGTAGGCCGAGGCTGGTGGATCCGTTCAGGGTCACCCTGGGCCACATATTTAGATTGAAGACAGCCTGGGCTACGTGTCCCGGCAAACTGCACTTTAAATAACGAGGCCGTGGTCCAGGCTTGGTGATGTAGATGCATGCCTTTAGTACAGCATTGGGAGGCAGAGGCAGCTGAATCGCTGTGATTTCAGAGACCCTGCCTCAGAAAACCCAAAAGAAGAAAAACATAAGCAGAAACCCTGCATCTTTGGTTGTGTTATGATAAATTATACAGTTTGAGGCTGAGGAGATGGCTCAGCGTTTAAAAGTACTTGATGCTCTTGCAGAAGATCTGGGTTTGCTTCTCACTACCCACATGGTGGCTCACAACTCCAGTTTCAGATTTGATGCCCTTTTCGGGCCTTCCTGAGCACCTGGCAAGAATGTGATGCACAAAACCCACTCACTTTTAAAAATCGTTTTTAAGTGGTACAACCAACAGCCATTAATCTCAGAAGTCAAAGGATGTGAGGGGTTTGTGTCCTGTCCCCCGTCGTCATCCGTTCCACCCCCTCTCCCTCGCCCCCCCAGCTGCTGTAGCCCCAGCTGTTCATTGGCCCCGGAGCTTTCAAGACAGGATGAATCCCTTACTTATGGCCAGTGCGAAGATAGGGTAAAATCAGGATTGGCACGTAGCACCTAAAATCTCACCCATCAATCTTTGCTGTTGATAATTTCCTAATCCTAGCTCAGTGTGGCAGGCAGTTACATGGGCACTCGCAAGCCAGTCCACCGTAACACTGAATAAAGTTCGGACTTAGAGGGAACTCACTTAATCCCACCATTGGACATATTTAAATAACTTCCCCTTTTAAAAAATTGTGAAATGCAGCACTCGGGAGGCAGAGGCAGGCGGATGAGTGTGAGTTCTAGGCCAGCCTGGTCTACAAAGCAGAGTCCAGTACAGCCAAGGCTACAACAGAGAAACCCTGTCTTGGGGGTAAAAAATGTGAAAAGGTCTCGCTAGTCTTGGCGAGCATGGGACTCGCTTTGTAGACGACCGCAGTCCTCGAACTCAGGGAGATACACCTGTTTCTGCCTCCCTTGTGCTGAGACTTAAGGCGCGAATCACCACGCCCCGCTTTTCTTGGAAATTTTGCTGGCCTGGAGGTGTGCATGGCCTTCTTCAGGAAGTGCGAGTGAAGCACCACGTTCCGGTGTGGGCACGCCCCCCTCGGGACAAGACCGCAACACAAAGAGCATCAATGTTAACGCCTGCGTTCCGGGGGGGTCTCTTTCCTGGTGGCCCACGCAGCCAGGAGAAACCTCAGGCAGCACGAGGCGGCTCACGGCCTGGCCAGACCCCCCACGTCTGAACAACGAGGGCCGAGCCGCAGATGCCAGCTGGAAGCTTGGAGGCAGCACACGTGCAAAAGGGGCTCCGGGCCAAGCGCTTTAACAGGGCAGCGCCACGCCTTGGAACTGGGCTGGGGACAGAGAGGTAGCTTCCGCATTGCAAGGTGCAGATTCCATCGCTCACCCGGATTCCCTTAGGGCAAAGCCCACAGCGCCGCCTAGCGAGCGCCGCCGGCCGGAAGCATGGGGGTGGGCCCTGAAGCGCCCCCGCCCCTTCTCCGGCCAATCGACGCGCGCGGCTCATGAATAGTGAGCGCGCGGCGCCGCCCCGCCCCGAGTCCGCGGCACCGCCCGCTCGCGCAGACCCTGAGCGTGGCCGCAGCGAAGATGGCGACTGCCATGTACTTGGAGCACTACCTGGACAGTAAGCACTCTGGCCGAGCCAACGCCCGCGAGGGTCCGCGCCGCCGTCGTCCCCGGGTCACCGCGATCCGTGCGGGGCACAGGGATGCGCGGAACGATGGGGACAGATCGTTGGGGGGGACAGTGGGGAGGGGGGGCGCGCACGGCTGAGTTGAGGCGGGGCCGCGGATGGAGGGCGTGGGGCGCGGCGCGGGGTCCCGCCGCCTCCGTCGCGCCAATTCCAGGTGCGTCACGGGGGGGTGTGGTCTGCGGCCCAGCCCGCCCTCTCCGCTTCGGCCACACCCCAACGCTGACCACGCCCACACCCCCTCCTCTCTATTTCGGCCTGACTTGTGGGGAGGCCCGCCCCTTCTTAGCCCTCTGCTTGTGATGACAAGATCCCCATGTGTAGCCAAAACCTCAGTGTTTGCATGTGGTCGGAAGGAGCACTAGGCTAGTGGGGTGCGTTTTTTTCGCGGGAATTTGTGGTATGACAAGTTAACTCTGCAAAGGATGCTGTCCTGTATAACGGGTTGACCTTTGACATCCCAGGCATTTCTAACTCGGTTATTTATAGATGGTGAGATGGGCTCCCTGAGAGAATTAGGAGGAGGGTTTTTTCCCCCCACTCATAGCAGAGGAAGAATTGAGACCCTTTGAAGGGAGGTGCCTCAAGCCAATGGGGAGCCCATTTCTACTCCTTTGCTTGGATTTTTCTAGCTAGGCCAGGGAAGTGGGACTCCAAAGTGATCTGGCTTTCTTCTGATGTCCAGTGGGCATTCCACCATGGGTCCAAGATGAGTTCACTACAATGCTGGCATCGCATGCTGTGTCCCGTCTGCTCCCCCCACCTGTCATGTGTGCCATGTGTGGACAGGAGCCCTGTTTCTCTACCACTACTGATAGTTGGGGCACACTTTTGTTTTTTTAAAGTTCACTGGAGATTAAGGTGTGGGAATAAATCTAGATCCGGAAACTGCAGATATAAAGGTCCCTCTCAAGCCGAGCGTAGTAGCGCACGCCTTTAATCCCAGCACTTGGGAGACAGAGGCAGGTGGATCGCTGTGAGTTTGAGGCCAGCCTGGTCTACAAAGCGAGTCCAGGACAGTCAAGGCTAAATAAATAAAGGTCCCTCTCTCTGAGAGGAGAGAGGTCCCTTGGAGGGTAGAGGGCTGAGTAGCTGCCATGGCCACAGGAGTTGAGCTGTGGATGGGAAAGGCTTGTGTTCAGGAAGTCACAGGCTTAAAACAGCACAGCAAGTTCTGTATAAGATTTAGCCCTAAAGTGCTGGCTATGGGGAGTATTTGCGTGTGACGAGACCCAGAGAGGCAGCTGGAGCCTGCTGTAAACTTGAGGTTAGCTGCAGATCTGCATGAGGGCATGTGGGGCAGGCGGAGAAGCAGCGTGGGTTGGTTTGCCGACCGGCTCACTCTAACCACAGGGACTGGAAAACTGCTCAGGGGGCACTGGGTTGTGTTTCCAGTGCTCATAGCTGTGTGTGGCTGGAGGCTGATACATTGGGCCCTGTCTTGTGACCAGTTGTCTGCAGTTCCTGCTGCGGTAGTTATTAGGATAGAGTTGGAGAAATCAAGGAGGAGACCGGGGTTCTATCTTGAGCTTTGGTGGATGAAGTTTGTTGAGTGGTATGACCTAAGGCTAAGAAACAGGGTAGTTCAGGGGAGGAGTCTCAGCAGTCTTCCTGGGCTCTGTCTGCTGGGGGCAGGTGCCTGCATCTGCCTTTTCACCTGACTGTCCTTTGAAACTGTCAGTCTGTTGTGTGCACTGTTGGGTACCTCCCCCTAAAAATGGCCTTTTGATTCCCAAACCGGAACAGACGAGACCTGTTATTGCAGGCTTTGGTGTAAAACCCTGGAGATGGGTTTTTTTGTTGTTTGTTTTGTTTTTAAGATTTATTTACTTATGCATATAGGTGTTTTGCATGTATGTCTATGTACCACATGTATGCAGTTCCCCTGAAGTCAAAACAGCATCTGATCCCCTAGAACCACAAAGGTGCTGAGAATTGAACTTGGTTCTTCTGGAAGAAAGCACTACGCGCTCTTTTAATTTAATTTAATTATTATTATTATTATTATTTACATTAAGTGCTCTTTTTTTAAATTAATTTATTATTTATGTATACAGTGCTCTGCCTGCATGTACACGTGTAGGCTAGAAGAGGGCATCAGATCACACTACAGATGGTTGTGAACCACCATGTGGTTGCTGGGAATTGAACTCAGGACCTTTGGAAGAGCAGGTGGCACCCTTAGCCACTGAGCCATCTCTCCAGCCCCCGCACTAAGTGCTCTTAACAGTGGAGCCATCTCTCCCCAGAGGCAGCTTTTTGTTTTACTGAGATGTACAACACTTCCATGTCTCTTTCAGGCATTGAGAACCTCCCCTGTGAACTTCAGAGGAACTTCCAGCTGATGCGAGAGCTGGACCAGAGAACAGAAGGTGGGTACAGCCCCTGAGCTGGGTTTGACTGTTGGCCAAGGAGAGAAATGACTAGTAGAGGGCGTGGACCATCAGAGGGCCCTGAAGGGACCTTGTATATGCAGGCTTAACATTGCAGTGTCTTGGAGGGAATACTGGTACTATTTGAGACAAGGCCTTGCTATGTAACGTTGATTGTGTAGACCAGGCTGGCCCCAAACTCATAGAGAATCACATGCCTGCCTCCTGAATTCTGGAATTAAAGGTGTGCATCACCATGCCCAGCTCGGGTCCTTTTTTGTTTTTTGTTTTAGCCAGGGCTTTGTTCTGTAATCCAGGCAGGCTTTGAATTCCCAAGGCACCTTCCATAGCTTCCTAAGTATATAGGGGTAGGGAGGGGGATGCTGGTACTTTTAACTCAGGTATAGTTTTTTGTTTTGTTCTGTTTTTTTTTAAGTGTGTGTGTGTGTATTATGTGTGCATGCGTATGTAGACACATGCAGTTGCATACGTGGAGACATGTACTTGCCTTGGCATGTGTAGGGGCCAGAACACAGCCTTGGCTTCACACCTCATCTTCCACCTTGTTTGAGACAGGAACTCTTCCCACTACTGCTGCATGTACCAGGCCAGCTGCCCATCTCCCAGTAAGTGTGCTGGAATTCTAGGTGCACATGCTTCCACCCTAGGCTTTTGCCTGGGTTCTAGAGGATTCAGTCTCATGTCCTTATGCTTTCACAGCAAGCACTCACCCACTGAGCCATCTCCCCAGCCTGTGTCCTATGGCTCTGTCTGCCCTTGAACTTGCTCTGTAGACTATGCTGGCCTCAAACTCAGAGGTCCACCTGCTTCTGTTTCCTGAGTGCTGGGATTAAATGTGTGCCACCACACCCGGCTTGTCCCTGGGTTCTCTCACAGATTCTTCTGGTAGCTTCTCAACTATTGTTCTTTTCAGTCAGAACTTTGTTGCTTCTCTCCTTTAAAGGTTCCCTCCTCCCCCACCCCCACCCCGTATTTCTGCACTGTTAATAAATTGAGTATTCCTTATCCAAAATGCTTTGGGCCATAAGGATTTTGAATATTTATGTTTTCAGTTTTGAAATATGAAGTGAACTATCTTAGGGGTGCAACTCAGGTGTAAACAAAAGAAACTTTGTCTGGAGGGCAATCTTATGTGATACTGCTATTGATTTTATGTATGAAATACTGTTTGCCCTGAACTGTATGTTCTGTGATCTGAGGTGTGCAGTCTTAGGGGAGGTAGAGAGATGGCTCAGGAGTTCAGAGCTCTGGTTCTTTAAGGGGACCCAATACCAGTAATCACTTAGCAGCCACCAGCCACCGGTAATGCCAGGTCCAAGGGCTCTAACGCCTTCTCCACCCTTCTCCAGGCCCCTTGCATGCACACAGTGTATCTATACATACATGCAGGCAAAGCATATACATAAATAAATATTAAAAAGTTTCACAGTTGGGTGTGATGGCTCATGCCTGTAATCCCAGCACTTGAAGAGGCAGAGGCAGGCAGATCTCTATGAGTTCAAAGCCAGCCTAGTCTACAAAGCGAGTCCAGGACAGCCAGTGTAGACTCTGTTTTCTAACAATTAAACTTTATTACACAACCCAACTAGCTTACACAAGAGGGGAAAAAAGGTTAAAGGGGAAAAAAAGAGTGAACCTTTCGGTATCCGTTTCATGGGACGGGTCCCTAGGTGTCTCTGGTCTGTACACTAGTCCGGCCTATTTGTTAATCCTCATTCTGATCTACTTGCGCTCAAGCCGGGTCTAAACCTGCTGTTTTCCTCTCCGTCTGCCTGTCTTACATACACAGGGCGGTCTCCTTCTCCCATTGAGGGTCGATTAAAAAAACAGTAGTCCAGGCATGTCCCATGAAAGCCTTCACTTACCAGGAAACTGGGACAGAGTGGAGGACTTCCTATTGGGACTCTAGATGAGAGAAGCATGGGAGAATAGCAAAGTAGAAGGATCCAGAGGGTCCTAGAAACCTACAAGTAGAACATTATGATAGGCAGATTTGGGCCCAGGGGTCCTGCTCAAACTAAGGCACCAACCAAGGACAATACAGGCCGTAAATTTTAAACCCCTACCCAGATCTAGCCAATGGTCAGAACATTCTCCACAGTTGAGTGGAGAGTGGGGTATGACTTTCACACGAACTCTGGTGCCTCATATTTGACCATGTCCCCTGGAGGGGGAGACCTGATGGCACTCAGAGGAAGGACAGCAGGTTACCAAGAAGAGACTTGATACCCTATGAGCATATACAGGGGAGGTTATCCCCCTCAGGAACAGTCATAGGGGAGGGGAATAAGGGGAAAATGGGAGGGAGGGAAGAATGGGAGGATACAAGGATGGGATAACCATTGAGATGTAACAAGAATAAATTAATTTAAAAAAAAAATAGTCCATCCATGGTGTGTCCAAGGGTAAAGCCCGCCAAGATTGCTTTCACCTGTGACAAAGCTTACAGTCCTTCCCACAAGCCAAGGCTACACAGAGAAGCCTTGTCTAAAAAAACAAAAACAAAAAAATTTCACATAGGAATATTCAACCAATGTTTGAAAAGTTAGTAATTTTTTTTAACCTCTTGATACTTTCCTACTTTAAAACATTTTAAAACTTACTTTATGTGTATGGGCATTTTGCCTGCATGTATGTCTGTGCACAGCATGCATGCCTGGTGCCCCCAGAGCCCAGAAGAGAGTATTGGATTCTCTGGAACTGGAGTTACAAACAGTTGTAAGCTGCCATGTGGTTGCTGGAAATTAAAACTCAGTCCTTTGGAAGAGCAGTCAGTGTTCTTAATGTCTGAGCCATCTCCCCGGCCCCCATTTCCATACTTAGAAAACATATATGTAATATATATATATTATATATATACTTTAGGTCATGTGCATAACTGTTTTGCCTGCATTTATGTATATGTACCACATGGATGCCTTCGTGTTGTAGTGCACCAGAAGAGAGCATGGGCCTCTCTGGAGCTAGTGTATGAATGGTTGTGGGACACAGTGGGATTCTGTCTAGGACCTCTATAGGAGCAGAAAGTGTTCCTAACTGCTGAGGCCTCTCTCCAGCCCTATGCACTTAAGACGTCTTGAAAAGATTTATTTATATATATGCCTGTGTATGTGTATGCTGGTGCCCATGGAGGCCAAAAGAGGGTATCAGGTCCCTGGCGCTGGAGTTGCAGGCAGTTAGGAGCTGCTGTAAGTGGGCTTGTGCTGGAAATCAAAGCCCAGTCCTCTAGAAGAACAGCAGTGCTCTTAACTGCTGACCCGTCTCTGCAGCTCATTCTCCCCCTTTAAATATTAGTTAGTTTGTGTGCGTGTGTGCATTCCCATATACATGTTGGCTCTGTTTCTTAACAATTAAATTTTATTATATAACCCAACTAGCTTACAGAAGAGGGAAGGTTAAAGGGAAAAAAGAGTGAACCTTCCCTGTATCCATTTGACGGGACGGGTCCCTAGGTGTCTCTGGCCTGCATGCTGGTCAGGCCTGTTTGCTGATCCCCGGTTTGAGCCTGCTGCTGCTCTCTCCTCTCAGCCTGTCTGTCACCTGCAAAGGGCGGTTTCCTTCTCCCATTGAAGGTCGATTAGAAAAACAATAGCCCAGGTCTGCTTCCTGAATTCCAGGCCCAGGATGGCTCCACCCAGTCTATCTCAAGGTATCCATGGCATGTCCAAGGGTAAAGCCCGCCAAGACTGCTTTCACCTGTGACAAAGCTTACAGTCCTTCCCACAACATGTGCTTCTGTCACAGTGCATATGGAGGTCAGAGGATAACTGCAAAGGAGTCTGTTCTTCCATAACACCATGTAGGGAGCGCTGGAGAGATGGCTCAGTGGTTAAGAGCACTCACTGCTCTTCTGAAGGTCCTGAGTTCAATTCCCAGCACCCACATTGTCAGCTCACAACCGTGATGCAGTTTTCTGGTATGCAAACGTAATGTAGACCAAGTGTCCGTATAATAACACCGTGTAAGTTCCAGGGGTTGAACTCAGACTCTTGGGCTTGGTGGCAGATATCGTCATCTGTTGAGCCACCTCACTGTCTGATCCCTCCCACCCCAAGATGGGGTCTTTTAGCCCAGGCTGGCCTTGAACTTGGTGTGAAGCTAAGGCTGGCCTGAAGTCCTAATTCTTCCTCCTCTAGCTCGCAAGTACAGGGATTATAGGAATGTTCTGTCATGCCAGGCTTTCAGCTCCCTATTCTAAACGACACATTCTTGTTGCCTCCCTTCCCTTCCTTTCCTTTTCCTTTCTCCCTTCCTTCCTTCCTTCCTTCCTTCCTTCCTTCCTTCCTTCCTTTCCTTTCCTTGAGCTGCTAGGTGTTGAGGATGGAGCATATGCCTTGCTTACTAGTATTACTGTAGTTTGGATGTTTAGGGGGTTTCTTGCTTTTGGCTGTTAAATGTATTTTCCTGAGTGTGTTGTGGTGCCTAAATGCCTCTCCTCTGGGCGTGTGACTAAGTTGTACACCAAGAGCTAGACAAAATGGCCATACATTTACTGTTCGGGAGAATCAGAGGGCAGTTTGACCACTTGCTGGACAATACTTGTGCCGGGTCTGTCCTGGGTATATTGCTGTACCAGGACGCACACAGTGACATGGCCAGTGATGCTCCTGCCAGCTTCCTGGATGCACGCCGCTCTACCCTCTTGCTTCCACGTCTCACCTGTCCCCTTAGATAAGAAGGCCGAGATTGACATCCTGGCTGCAGAGTACATTGCCACGGTGAAGACTCTGTCTTCAGAGCAGCGTGTGGCACACCTGCAGAAGATCCAGAGCGCCTATAGCAAGTGCAAGGAGTACAGCGATGACAAGGTGCAGCTGGCCATGCAGACCTACGAGATGGTGAGCGCGGGCTCGCACCCCGCCTTGCGTGCCACAGGAAGGGAAGTGGGGGGCCGTGAGTGTCTAGGGTAGGAGTTCAGAGCCCCTAGAGAGAGGACACACTGGGGGTCGTCATCTGGGCCCACACCCATGATTGTGGATTTGGGGGTGGGGTGCTGTGTCTTGCTGGTTGGTGAAACCATGTTTTGTTTGTGTTTTCTTGGGGTGCTTGGGGGATCTAATCCAGTGCCTTGTGCATACCAAGCAAGTGCTGAGCCAGCGAGCTGCATCCCTGGCCTGCTTTTACTCTACAGTCAGCTTTCCAAGTGTCCTTTCGCAGGTGGACAAACACATCCGAAGGCTTGATGCTGACCTGGCACGCTTTGAGGCTGACCTGAAGGACAGAATGGACGGGAGCGACTTTGAAAGTACTGGACCGCGGAGCTTGAAAAGCAAGTTGGCTGACGTTCTGTTTACTAGTGACTGCAGTTTTGAAGGCTGTCGTCTAAGTGTGCTAGGGAGCGACGGTAAATGAATCTGGGCGAATCCTGCTCCACTTTGGTCTGTTGTGTGAGGATAATGGGGGTCTTTGTTCTTCAGAAGGTCGGAGTCAGAAAGAAAAAAGAAGCTCCCGGGGCCGAGGCAGGAGGACATCGGAAGAGGATACTCCAAAGAAAAAGAAGCATAAAAGCGGGTAAGAGGGGTTGGTTGGTTTGTTGGTTTTCGAGACAGGGTTTCTCTGTAGCTCTGGCTGTCCTGTGTTGGCTCTGTTTCTTAACAATTAGACTTTATTATACAACCCAACTCTCCTATACAAGAGGGGGAAAGGGGTTAAAGGGTAACAAGAGTGAACCTTCCGGCATCTGTTCCACGGGACGATCCCCAGGTGTCTCTGGCCTGCCTGCTAGTCTGGCTTGTCAACTGGTATCTCCCCAATCCACTTGCCTGCAGCCTCCTCTCTACTCTGCCTGAATCTTTTTCGATCCTCTCTGGCTCCCTCCTGATGTTCGATTAGAAACACAATAGCCCAGCTGGTGTCCCCGTCTGTTTCCTGAATTCCAGAGCCAGGTTGGCTCCATTTATCACAATGTCAATCTCAGTGGGGTATCCGTGTTGTTTCCTAGCGTCTTTACCTGGGTAAAGCTTAGAATCCTTCCCACAGTCCTGGGACTTGCTCTGTCCACTAGGCTGGCCTCGAACTCACAGAGATCTGTCTGCCTCTGCCTCCTAAGGGCTGGCATTAAAGGCGCGCCACCACTGCCCAGTAGAGAGTGGCGTTCTCTTATCCCTCAGGGTGATTTCTTCTTCAGTCCAAGCAGAGTGAGCAGGGGATCTTCCTAGTGCCCCACCCACCTCCAGGTGTTGTGGGAATCTGCCCTGGGTCTGCCCTAGGAGTTCGGATTTCCCACAGTTTCAGTCTGCACAGAGGCAGCAAGCGAATCTTGTCTTTGTTGCTTTTAGTTTATACTGCTTCTGGGTTGAGGGGGGCTAGCTGTGAAAACAGCCCTGGTCTCACAGACTGTAGAGCCGAGGGAACTGTCGCTCTGCCTTTGTCGGTGTGGACCTCATTTAGTTCCCATGGTGTCCTCAGCATGAGGAGTCTAGTGTAGGGGTCTCTTGGTAGTGGGGAGGCCAGCACCCTCTGGCTGGAGCGTCCCTCTGCCGCCTCAGATGTAAGACAGACATGTAACCTCCTAAAAACACAGGTAGGTTGTTCAGCTTCTCCCTTGACGGGAGCCATCATGTTATACCTGATCCTTAGGAGACACTCATTGCTTTCAGGCCTGTTTGCTGGGCTGGTAGCAGTGGTAGGGCTTCTGCTCTGTATTGACTTGGTGTTGGCCCCTGAGTGGCAGTGCCGCCACCTTCCCAGTGTACACATGTTCAGACAGGGCAGCCCGCTGGAACAAAGGGTTTGCTCAGGCCTTGGCATCTGATGCACAGAGCAGGCATCCAGAGACAGCGAGAGACATTGAAGTCCTGGCCTTGCAGGACCAGAGAGGGGAGCTTGGTGTGGCTTCAGAACCTGACGTTTACACAGACACTTGTCTGTTGCTCTCCTGGAGCTCTGCACAGTCCCGGTCTCTAGCTGTGTTTGTGTTGTTTTGTTCCCATGACCTAGATGAGGCTGTCATTTTCGGTGGGGGACTTGGAGCAGTGCTCAGTCAGGATCTTGTGGCTCAGTGGTCACTTGGCCAGACCATGGGTCTCATGAAGAGTCACTTCCCTAGAACTGTCAGCCGCCATCTGTTTCCCATCTCAGCTCCTGTAAACTAAAGTCAATATTCAGCTCCTTGACTGCCCCAGGGCCTGGTCAGTCCCTTATTTTAAAGCTTGGATAGGCAGCTAAGTCTGCTTTACGTGGATTGTTAGGTAAGCACATAGGCGGTCATGTCCCGAGGCAGCTTCCTGGCCACGTCTAGGGAGGGGAGCTTACACAGAGCAAGTCACATGCCCAGGGGACAGGGACTAGCTGTAGGGCGTGACTAGGTAACCTTCTCAACTTCTCAGAGACAGGGTCCTAATATGTATAAGCTGGTCTTGAACTGCTTTTCTAACTCAGGCTGCCTTTGAACTTGGGGTCCTCCTGCCTCAGTTTTCCAAGTGCTGCCTTAAAGGTGGGTGGCCCTACGCCTGCCTGGCTGAACGTGGAGCTTCTGAGCTGCAGGTCATATGACAGCTGAATGGCTGTGACTGTTGGGTGGAGCTTCCTATGGGAAAGTTCCCTGTGGCTGAGAGAACTGAGCAACTAAGGCAGGTATGCTGCTGGCCTTGGCTTGCTGCCTCAGAGGGGCCTGCATGGTGTCTATTGACAGTGGGCCAGAGGGCAAGGCACAGAGCGTCACAGGCGGGTCTTTAAGGAGTGCTTGGGAATGTTCTTGTGATATGTCTATTTCAAAAAGAGGTGAGTAGAAGCATGAGCTGCCTGCTAAGGAGAGGCCCCAGTTCCAGAGCCCCCAAGGTGTTGGGCTGGAATGTAGGTGTACACGCCCACGCATATAACCAGCAACTGTAGAGGTCTGCGGAACATTTGGAAGTTTAGAGACAAGGAGCCCAGGCTCTGTCTCGTTTCCTGTCTGCAGCTGTGCCGTGCCTTTTGCCATTTGCCCTCATGGGAGCTGACCATATTTATTTATTTATCATATATTATATATATCATATATATATTTATTTATCACTAGGCTGGGGTGAGTAGGGATAGTGGTATTACAAGCATAAAGATTATCGTGTCTAGACTGCCCTACAATTTACATGGTCAGTTGAAAAACACACACAAAGAGTAAGCGCAGCTCTGCAGTGAAGGGTGGGGCCAGGCTGTGGCTACAGCAGGAAGATGAAGAGGTAACATTCTCATAAAGCTACTGCTCAAAGACACAGCTGCAGGCTCTTGTCAGACTGCTGGGCAGCTGGGTGAGGTCGATGTGTAGATACTTGGAACCCAAGGGGTGTGGCCAGTGTATGTCTGGGGTGAGGGCACCTGGGTAGATGCATTGGTTCCAGCAGAGCTGGTGGTGAATGTCTCGACCCTTAGGCCAGCCTTGGGTGACACACAGATGTTAGCAGTCTGCTGGCAGGGAGCCATGTCCTTGTCCCTCCCAGGAGGTGGCAGCCAACCCAGAAGGGAAACCCAGAGGAAGCAGCAGCAGCATCCTGTTGGAGGGGTCTGTGTAGACAGCACAGGCTGCTGTCGCATAGCGAGTGCTGTTAGTAATCTCAGTCCCCATTGCCTCCCGGGCCTGTGCTGGTGTGAGGGTAGTGTGCTTGCTGCTTGCTGCTGCCCCTGGGTCTGTGGCTGACACTAGCCCAAGGCAGTCTCTTCAACTGGTAATTACCACACCGTATTCTCACTGTAAATTCAGTAGAGATTTGGCTGGGAGGTTTTGTACCTCAGTGGCAGGTATTAGGAGTGTGCCCAGGTTCCAGTGACAAGAAAGTTGGAAGCAGGTTTATGAATGATGATTAGCTCAATCGTTGTAGATTCTTTCCTTGGAAACTGCAAGTGTCTTTGGTTCCAGGGTGGCGGAAGGGCTGCAGCGTGGCCTTGTGCAGCCACGGCCTTCCTCCTGTTGCCCTGTCCTTATCGGATCCTCCTCTCCTTTTAGGTCTGAGTTTACCGACAGTATCCTGTCTGTGCATCCCTCTGACGTGCTGGACATGCCTGTGGATCCCAATGAGCCTACATACTGCCTGTGCCACCAGGTGTCCTACGGGGAGATGATCGGCTGTGACAATCCTGATGTGAGTGGGTCTTCAAGGATACATGTGCCCTGGGACAAATCTTGTTGGCCTTCCTGTGTTTAGTACACAGAGTGCATGGGTCTGACCCAGGCTTTCCCCTTGCTTTGCAGTGTCCAATTGAGTGGTTTCATTTTGCCTGCGTGGATCTCACCACAAAGCCCAAAGGAAAGTGGTTAGTATGGGGTGACTGCAGCCCTGGGCGAGCCTGTCTGGTGACCTGGGCCTTGTGTGTCTCCATGTTTCTGCAGCACTGGTCCTGGCTGGGGAGGGGCGGTGGTGGCGGCAAACTTATAGAGGGTTATGTAGTATCTAAATGCGCACTCTCTGAAGAAGGGCTCCCTACCCCCACCCCACTGTGCAGCTGGTGCTCTACCACTGAACTACGTCCCCTTCGCCCTCTGGCTCCAGGCCGGATAGAGATTATTTTAAGTGAAAGCAAGAAGAGTGGATTCTTGTCTCTAGGGAAAGATGAAAATTGTAAAGAAGGAGCTGTGCTCCCTCCCTCCATTTATTTATTTATTTATTTATTCATTCTTTATTTATTTATTTTTATTTTTTGGTTTTTCGAGACAGGGTTTCTCTGTGTAGCCCTAGCTGTCCTGGACTCACTTTGTAGACCTGGCTGGCCTCGAACTCACAGCAATCCGCCTACTTCTGCTTCCCAAGTGCAGGGATTAAAGGCGTGCGCCACCACCAGCAGCCCGAGCTTGTACATTCTTGTCCCCATCCTACGGCTGGGCAGCAGTAGGGTGCTGGTCAAGATGTTCCCAAGGATTTATTTGAATAAAAGCCTAGTTTTGTTGACTTGTGTTAAAAATGGACACACAGTCTTAAAATAAAACAGTAAGACTTGGGCCCTTCTCAGAGGAGTACTTGGAGCAGTGTGTAGATCAGCCAGTTTGAGTCTACTGCGAAAGGAAATGAACGCTGTGTTGCCAGTGCACTAGTCATGTGTGTGGTGTGAATGTAATGCCACCTTGTTGGCCAGGTCATTTTGCATGGCTCCTTGTTTTGTGCTACAAGGACCATATATACAGCGGTCCTTTGGCTGTGCCTATGCCTTGTGGGAGTGGGCTGGGCTGGGGTGGCAGTGGGCGTGTGAAAGCGGGTGTGTGGCTGGGCTGGGGTGGCAGTGGGCGTGTGAGAGCGGGTGTGTGGCTTTATAATGGGCACCTCATATTATGACCAGCCTTATCTGGATCCCAAGGCTGATATGGATTGATCAGCTTCAAACGGCAGCTTTCCCCAGAGGAGAGGCTGCACGTCTCACCTGGTGTAGCCATCCCTGGCACTGTCCTACCAGAATCCAGCTACCCTGTGATACGCAGGAAGCATACCTGGGTGCTGGGAGAAACGCTGCAGAGGGTTGATCCTGTGCCTTTCTCGTCACAGGTTCTGTCCACGATGTGTTCAGGAAAAGAGGAAGAAGAAGTAAAGAAGAGGCTGTGGTGCCAGGCTGAAGAGCAAGCTGATACATTTCTTCACTCATGTTGCAATATTAGCTTTCATTTTAAAACTACCTTATTTCGACTGATATTTAATAATTCAGTGGCCAGTTGTACTTTTGGATATTTCCCAAAACAAGAAGCCACTGCACCGTTTGCACAGAACAATCTATCTCACAGGGACTTGCCACGGTGACTTTACAAGCAGGCTCCCCCATCCCTCAACCTCCCAGGACTGGGAATAGCCACACCCACCTGTGGTGTCTGTCAGTTTGGGCTGTAGGCAAAGTGCATGGTGCAGGGTGGACACATTTTAACCTGGTGTACTGTCACTACTTCATGCCTAGAGGGTCAGCCTTGAGTGCCCGTGTTTTCCAGGACTGTCTCGTGGCACCGTGGAAGCACAGCTGTTGCTCTGTGAGCAAAGTATTATCAGGCGCTGCCCCATGCTGTGCACTGACCCTGACTGGAGACCAGGGACTCTTGGCCAAGATACCTCTGGCGTGTCTGGAAGGGACCGGGGCCTCTCCCAGGTGGAAGTGCCCTCTGTTGCATTGTGCACCACGTTTTCAGTGTGAACTTCCAGCCCTCCTTGGAAATTCAGCTTCCGTTAGCCTTGGACTGTCACGTTACCATGACCAGCACTGCCCAACAGCGGACAGCCAGCCAGGCTGAGCTTCCACCTCTCTGGGAATTCCTGACCTTTTTTTTTTTTTAACTGTGAAGATGAAATTATTGTAATAGCATGAAGGTCATGGGTCTGTGTGTCTATGAAGTGAGTTTGTCTCCTGTGAGCTGATGTTAGAGTTCTGCTATGTTGCATCCCACTACACCTGCAGCTTACATCCAAGGGGACGACAATTATGTGACATGATCTGTGAATGTGTGTGCCCAATAACAGTCCTGGAATGAAGGTAGGAAATTAGAATGTACTCTTCGTTTAACCACTGTCCACGAAACCAGTGTTGAACTGTCTTTTGGAAATAGTTGTGGGGATGTGTGCACAGGGCCTGTTGAGATGCATCTGCGGCGGGTCCTTAAGAGTGACAGGATCCTGAGAGCGTCCTTTGACTCAGAATTCCTCTGGCATGTTCTTCAGTGACTCAGGCTCTCTGAGAAATAAGAGAGCGTGTTCCTGCCTTCACCCCAGAAAAAGACCCACAAGACGGAGCTGGGTTATGCAATTTCCAGTTTAAGGAGAGGCCATTTTTTTTCTCTCTCTTTTTAATATGACAACAGACACATTGTTTTCTTAGGATGGCCACATCTAAACAGATACGCTTCCCTCCCACTTTATACCAAGAAGAGGAAACAAAGCAGAAGGGAGTTGCATCTGCCCCACACCATGCCATCATGGTCATATTCCTGCTGGACAGGGTGTCCTGCCTAGACTGTCCCAGTGCGAGGGAGATAGGGGAAGGTGGCGTATGTTTGTGCTACTGAATTAGTTGGTCCACGTTGACCCTTCCTGGGCAGTGGGCGCCAGGCAGGTTGTTGCAGCTGATAGGCAACTGCCAAAGCTGGTCTCCAGGCTAGGAAGAGCTTTGGAAATGTTGGTTCCTGTGGCCTGTGGCCTCAAGGGGCTGGCATTCTTGGGGACCCCTCTCAGGCTCAGATTAGATAGACATAACAGACTTTTGTTGTACTAAAGGTTGGAAGGGTAAGTTAAAAATAATTTCCTTTTTTTTTTTATTGTTATTTTTTAAAGACTGGGACACATGTATCCTAGGTTGGCTTTGAACTCTCCATGTCGCTGAGAATGACTTGGATCTTTTGATCTGCTTTCCTTCACCTTCCAACTGCTGAGGTTACAGGTGTGCATCAACAGGTCTGGTTTTGCAATGTTAGGGACCAAACCCGGAACTTTTTTATTTTGGCTTTTTAAGACAGGGTTTAGCTGTCCTGGAACTTGTTCTGTAGACCAGGCTGGCCTCAAACCCAGAGATTCTCCTGCCTCTACCTTCGAAGTGCTGGGACTAAAGGCCTGCACCACCACCACAACCCTGGTCCAATCCAGAACTCTGGATGCTAGGCAAGCATTCTGCAAATTGAGTTAATTATTTTCTTTATTTGGAGGCAGTACTTTATTATGTAGCCCAGACTGGCTTTGAACTTGCAGTCATCCTGCCTTAGCCATAAAATGTTGGGACCACAGGTGTGTACCATCATGCCTGGAAGCCACAGAAGCTGGGATAATACCCGAGACTCAGCCTGAGGCAGCTGAGTCCTTTGACTGTTGGGAAGAAAAGGTATTTACTGGTGGAAGTGTTGGAGACTGGATAAGCTCCATCTTCTGGCTTCCTGAGGTCACACTGGTTGTTCTCTGAGTTGTACCTAAGGCCATCCTACATAGCTCATCTAATTTTGTAGTTTCTATGATTATCTGCTTTTTTTTTCCCCACAGTTATAATAATGTCACCAAAGTAGATGCAGATAGCTAGGGAAAAAAACCAGAATTCATGGGTTTGGACATTTAACTCAGCAGTGGAATGCTTGCCTACCAAGTATGAAGCTCAGTGTGGCATTGGCCCTGTGGTGGTGAGCAAAGCTGCCTTCCAAAAGTGATGGTCTAGGTTTGATCCCTGGCAGCAAACCAGAAAAAAAAAGCAGAAAGGAAGATGCTTTGGGTCCTTGTTGGTACTCTGATGGAATACTTGTTCCCATTGGTACTGTCTGTGAGCAAGGAGGACATTCAAGAGAAAGCATCCTAGCACCAGCTCTGACTTGGGTGCTGCGCCACTGAGCACCATTCCTGAAGCCCTAGCTGTCTCCACCGTTGGACCAGACACTCTCCTGCCTGCCCATCCCATCGAGACCTGGCCTTCATCTGTCCCTGCTTCATAGACAGTGGCTTCTGTGGCCCCCACAGGTCCCTATGGCAGCTGCTTCCTGAGCCAATGCTGCATCCTCCCTGTGTTGTAATTTCCCTTCCTTGTAAGTACATGAGTGTTTTGCTGAAAGGAATCACCTTCCTTGTTTTCTGTGCACAGTATCAGTAGTTTGAATTTCTCCAGTTTCTTAGAGAAGAAGCACGGTGGATTAATTAAAAACTGAGCCCCCAGATCTGTGAACATGCTAGTGGTGTGATGGTCCAAGCAGTACTGACCAGGCGTTCACCTGTGGAGCAGGTGAGGTCAGTGTGGAGTCAGGCCACCAGCTGTGTCTTCCACTCTGCTGTGAAGAGCCGTGTGTTAAGAGGGCTTGTGGATGGTGGGGATAGTGGCCACCTGCCTGCTCCTGTGTATACATCTCGCCTTCTGTCCCTCACCTGTCTGTGCCCAGAAGGCCTTGGCAGGGACGCCTCAAGCAATAACACTGTCCAGAGAGCAAACTCCTCCATGTGATTACGGTGCCATGGTTGGCTCTGTTACGAGGCCAGGAGGTTGGGTCTAAAGGGTTTGCAATCAAAACAGTGAGGGACACTTCCTTCAGGCGTTGCCAGCCTGTTCTCTACCAACAGGTTGGTCCTCACTGCCTATGTTGAGAGGAGCGTTAAAGCAAGGGAGGTCTAAGGAGTGTCTTTTTCCCTCAGAATGTGCTGTGGTGGTTGCTCTTCACCACACTCCATCCATCAGGATGATGCAGCTTTAACATGAATGTCACATTTTATTTTCAAGGGATTATTACCTTTGTCCCCTTTGTAAAGAAGAGATGCTATTGTAAGTCTTTTTATTAAATAATGTAAAGATGTATATCTGTATTTTTGGATCATGGATTATGGATATATTGTTTTAATAAAGTATTTTTGGGAAGAAACACTTGAAAGTAGATCATTTTTGAAGACAGGCATGTAGCATCCCTGTGCTGCGTCACAGGTGAGCATATCACATGCTCATTTAGTCAAGGGTCAAGGATGCCACTGAGGGACTTTATGGACCTAAGACCCTGAACTTGGCTCTGGTTGGGTACTCAGGGAATCAATGCTGGGTTTCTAGGCTCCCACAAAAAATGCTTGCGTGGATGGGACTGATGGGGACTGCTTTATAAAGTACTGGGGGCTGGGGTATGTCCCAACACTGCCTGACATGTACAAGGCCCTACCTAGGCTCCACCCCCAGCAATATGAAAGAAAGCAACACTGTGCCTCCCCTGGACCGGAAACCTACACCTGGGGACTCTTGGGAGTGTCAACATCCCTTTGAGAAGGCTGGTTAGGCAGGTCCCACACACATACGACCCCAAACTGGGTGTTTAACAAAGTTTATTTCCCACAGTTTTGAAGGTTTAAAATCAAGGTGCTAGCAAGGTTGATACCTGCTAATGCCTTTGCCCTTGGGTTGTAGGCAACTGCCTTTCACTGTGCATTCATGGGACAAGGCAAATGTGCCCATAATCCCAGCACTTGGGACATCTGACAGATCTCTGGGAGCTTGAGATAGCCAGGTCTATGCAGCTAGTTCCAGGCCAGGATGGCCTACATAGTGGAATACAGGATTTAGAGCATACTAGGCAAGTCCTCTACCAACTGAGCTACATCCCCAGTCCCTAGTATTTATAACAGATCATGCAGGTCCCAACCCTAAGTCCCTGCTTAGCCTTAATTACACACATTGTAGGCCCTGTCCTTAAACAGTCAAGTTAGAAAAAAAAAAACAGTCAAGTTAGGGGTTAGGGCTCCCACATACGAATCGGAGCACAGACATTACTGAGTTGTCTTAGGCATTTCCTTGGACAGTGCTGAGTTTCCAGGCTGGTCAGCATGAGGCTCAGCTTTTTACCCATCATGGGAAACATTCTGTCAGAGGCTATGGTTTTGGGGGGGGAAGGGACCCTGTGGCGACTTGTTAGCCTCTAGTCTCCATGTAGACTCCAGAGTATCAGCAGTCACTTCTCAGGGTGACTTTAGGGTCAAGGCACAGTCCAGTTCTTTGGTGTTGGATAGGTGAGTGACTGCTGATCTTAGCTGGCTCTGTTACTAATTCCAAGAGTCCCAGCTGCCATTGGCCCACTAGTTAACGAGGGCTGTGGTGATCAGGTGATGAGAGTTAGCATTAAAAGAACCAAACACTCTCTGGGAGTCTTTTCTGAACCTGTAACTGACTGTTTTAGGGTTACCATTGCTGTGATAAAACACCATGACCAGAGCACCTTGGGGAGGAAAAAGTTTATTTCACCCACAGTTCCATGTAATGTCTCATTCTCAAAAGCAGTGAGGGTAGGAACTTATGCAGGACAGGAGCCTGGAGGCAGGAGCTGATGCAGAGGCCATGGAGGGGTGCTGCTTACTGCCTTGCTCCCTATGGCTTGGCTCGGCCTGCCCTCTTATAAAACCCAGGACTACCAGCCCAGGCATGGATGGAACTTAAATGGAAGCTTTGATGTCTTTAAAAACTCAGGTATGCTATGTGAACATGTCTTTGTTTTAATCCCAGGTGTGGGATATGGGGTTGATTCAGATTGTCCACAGCAGCAGACTACTTGCCAGCTGTAGACAGTTTAATTCTGAGGACTCTGGAGAGGAAATAAATGCCAAAGCCCAGACAGAGTTGGGGGGCTCTGAGAAAGAAGAACCTCGTTCCCCCTGGTGCTCCTGATTAATGCAGTTTGAAGAGAAACAGTTGGAGATATCCGGAGAGGAAGACTGGCCTTGCCCCCCAAGGAACCTAATGACCCTGGACAGCAGGAAGTGGCTAAGGAGAACTACACCCCTTCTCCCCACTAACCTCTTTTCTCTCGGAGTGTTGGAAGGATTGGGGTGGAGAAGGAAGAAAGAGACATAAGAACCCAAAATAAAAAGGTTTTAAACATACACCTACGGGCCAGGCATGGTAGTGCACTCCTTTAATCCAGAGGCAGGTGGATTGATGTGAGTTTGAGGCCAGCCTGGTCTACAAAGTGAGCCCAGGACAACCAAGGCTACACAGAGAAACCCTGTCTCGAAAAACAAACAAACAAAAAAAGCACACCTACATCCCAATGCTCCTGTCTGATAAATCTAGGAGGGTGGGCAGACCCTAGGGAATTGCTCTACTGAAGGCACAGTCACAGCTGCCTCCACCCCCTCCCAGAACATGGCATGTGGCTATTGACTCCTAAATGTTGAATTCATTTTTTACTTTTGGGAGACAGGGGTTTCTCTGTGTAGCTGTCTGTCTTGGAACTTACTCTGTAGACCAGGCTGGCCTCAAACTCCTAGAGATCTGCCTGCTTCTGCCTCCCGAGTACTGTGATTAAAGGTGTGGGTCACTGCTGCCGCCCGGATGTATTCAAGTACTTTTTTATCCAGTTTGCAAGGACTACCAGGATGCCATGGCTTTTAGTTGGCAAAGCAGCACTGTCCCTCTAGTCTGCCTCGGCCTCAGGAGCCTGCCACTCTTCCTGGTTCAGAGATCTAACGTATCTGGTACAGAACTCTAAATTAGCATCTTACAGAATGTACTTCCAGGCTTGTTCCTGCGTTGGGAAATGGAAGTGGGTAAGCCGAAAGAAGTTAACAGTTACTGGAAACCGGGAGATGAACCCTGTTTCAGACCCCAGGTACTGTCCGACCAGCAAAATGGAAACTACTAGGGTTATTTAAAGGTGTGTGGAAGGCTGGAAAGGGGGATGCTGAAGAACAGAATAATTTCAAGAAACAGCAACTACCTGTTACCTAGGGCTGGGAGTAGCAGGGGAGAAAGTGTCAGCAAGCCTAGGAAACTGCTGCTGCTCCCTGTGCCTTGGAGCTGCCATCAAGTACTGCAGAGCTGAGGCAGGGCTGCCTGAGGAGTGGGTGGCTGGGGCTGGCCCCAGGAGGTCACGAATACTCCCGTAGAGTTGGTCTGGTCTCTGTGGTCCCCACAGTTAAGTCCCAGCCCTGGCCCTTTACTTGGAGGTTGGGCTTTTAGAGTAGTGTCTGCTGATGCACTAGTGACCCCAGTTAAGTCGGAAGCCCACGGGAGATCGAAGAGGGTAGAGATCCATAGGATCGACAGAGATTCCTAGGGAGATAGAAGCCCCTGGGGAAGAGAGGAGCTTCTAAGGGTGACAGTGGCCCCTGCAGAAAGAGCCACAGTGAAATGAAGGAGTGGCCACTTAGCTTTTGGGGCTAGTCGGGTGGACCACGATGGGGCCAGTTGGGAAAAGCGCTCGGAATAGAGAATGCTGGGACATCTGCTGCGTGGAGTCTGGGTCTGGTAAAAACAGGGGAGTCTCCACTTTGGGACCAGGCTGACTAAGGATAGGTCGGCAGGAGCTCAGGGCCAAAGGACTGGGAAGGGCGGGGCAGGACTCCAGCAGGGTGGAGTCAGGGAGGAAGGGCGGGGTTGGGAAGGAGGGGCGACGCACATGCGCAGTCTCTTGCTCCACCCCTCTGGTCCTGGCCTACGGTAGTGCAGGGGTGGGAACCTGGGTGAGCGGTATTTGCATTCTGACGGACGCCAGGGTGCGTAGTGGGCTGGCTGCAGTTCCTGGGTGGAGGGCGCTGGTCTCTGGGTCTGTGCAGCCGGGACTGTGATCGCACAGGTCAGGAGCGAGCCGGGATTGCCGGCGGTGCGAGCCTATTTGCAGCACTTTTCACTTCCCACAACCCTTGGCCGCGTTGGCTGGGAATGCAAATAGCAGGTCTTCCCTGACGTCATAGCACATGGCGCATGCGCTTGCTTCGCGCATGCTGTGTGGTGTTGTTTTTTCCGTCTCAGGTAAGGCGGAAGCAGCGGCTAAGTAAGATCGTTCAGGTGGCCTCTTCCAGAAAGCTACCTGGATGAGCTGCCCTACCCCGGCCAGTATGCACTGTCACAGTTCCCTTCCCTTCCTTCCATTAAGACGTTTTTGTTGATTACTACGTGAAATGTAAAACCCGCCTTTCAACTATGTTTGGGCGCACAGTTCCGTGATTCATTTCTTTTTCGTGCCTTAAAATCTATAGTTTTGTTTTGAAGGAGAAGGGCCTGGGAAAGCGATTGCTGTTTGCAAAAGTTAAAATACAGCGCCCACGAGAGGTTGTACCGCCCACAAGTACATACTCAGGGGAGTCTCTGGATGTTACACTACAGGGCGAAACATTAAGGCCCAAACCCTCCTAAGCATCTAGTCCTCTGCAGCGCATCTTTCTAGTGCCAAGCTACCCCGTTTCTCCAGGCCAGTGGTTCTCAACCTTCCTAACGCTGTGACCCTTTAATACAGTTCTTCATGTTGCGGTGACCAAATTTCATAACTGTAATTTTGCTAGTATTATGAATCATAATGTAAAAATCTGATAGGTGGGATATTTGATAGGCGGGCCCTCTGGGGGTCGCGACCCACAGATTGAGAACCACTGCTATGTGTAGGTGACTTCAGTTGGGGTGCATAGGCCACTGCGGGGCTTTCTCACTGCTTCATTGTTCGTGGGTCGCAAATTCAGTCTCTCTCTCTCTCTCCCCGCCCCCCCTCAATTTTTCTCAGATCCGGAGCAATGGTGCTCCATTTGGTGCCCAGGTGGTCCGCAAGGCTCTTCTGGGCCTCTGCAGGATGGAGGGGAACCTACGCTCAGGGAGCTTCGGTGGGGTTGAAGTGGCTGGCTTGCCCTCGGGGTATGTACAGCCCCTTGGCTTGCAGAGGGTACTCCTCCATCCCTGGCAGCCCTGAGGTGATGCTGACCTCTGAGAGATACCCTGTGCAACGGCTGCCGTTTTCTACTGTGTCTGAGGAGGACCTGGCTGCGTTCGAGTGCATGATCCCTGGCAGGGTTATCACGGATCCAGAGCAGCTGCAGGCATGCAATGTGGACTGGCTGAGGACCGTCAGGGGTGAGTTGGGACCCCGGGCAGTTGAAGTAAGAGATCAAACCAGGAAGACAGTGTCGGGGAGGGCAGGAGAGTCAGTATGGCTCACAAGTCTGTGAAGACACCACCAAGGTCTTGTGAGAGTAAAACGGGCAGATTAAAAAGGGAAGGAGTCCTTGGCTGAAGCAAGGGTGTATGAACACCGTTGCCTGCATTTGCACGGCTTCCCCTCGGACAGCCTTCACCAAAGGCACCCCCCCCCCCCTCAGTTCTGGAAGCCTGGAGTCTGAAATCAGGTGTGTTCTCTGCAGCCTGTGGGAGAGGGTCCTTCCTGACACTGAACTTCTGGTGACGCCAGGTGTTCTGGTCAGCAATCCTCTGGCTTCTGCTTCTGTCTTTATCCTCTTCTGTTTTTTGGGGGGGGGGGTTTAATTTGAGGGGGTGGGAGGGACTGATTGAGCCTGAGCAAGCAAGTGCCTTGGGAAACCAGAAGAGAGAGGGTATTGGACCTTCTGGAGTTAAAGTTACCAGTAATTTTAAGCCACCTGATGTGGGTGCTGGGACTCAAACTGGGTTCTCTGCAAAAGCAGCAAGTGTTCTTAATTGTTGAACCATCTCTCCAGGCCTCCCCTTTGGTCTCATAGAAACTTGTCTTGTTGGTGTATTTAGGCTCCATTTAGCCCAGGATGATCTCAAGATCTTTAAAAACAAACAAACAAACAAAAACTGTGTGTGTGTGTGTGTGTGTGTGTGTGTGTGTAAGAGAGTGTGGATTTGTGCACAGAGATGCTATACATGTGGTGGTTCTAGGACCAAACTCTAGTCCTCTCTACTGCTCTTAACTACCCAGCTGACTCCAGACCTCAACATTAGGTCTTAATTATCCTGTCAAGCCTTTTTTTATACTGGGCTGGAGAGATGGCTCCACAGTTAAGGGCACCGGCTGTTGTTCCAGAAGACACCCCTCACCCCTTTACTTCCCAGCACCCACCTGGTAGGTACCACAGCACCACATTGTCTGTAACTCCAGTTCCAGGGGGATGTGAGACCTTCACATAGGCATACATGCAGGCAAAACACCAATGCACATGAAATAAAAATACATTTTAAGGGCTGGAGAGATGGCTCAGAGGTTAGGAGCACTGAGTGATCTTCCAGAGGTCCTGAGTTCAATTCCCAGCAACCATATAGTGACTCACAACCATCTACAATGTGATCTGATGCTCTCTTCTGGCCTGCAGGTATACATGCAGGCAGAGCTCTCATATATACATAAAATAAATAAACACATCTTTAAATTTTTGTTTGTTTTGTTTTTTGTTTTCAAGTCAGGGTTTCTCTGTGTAGCTTTGGCAGTCCTGGACTCCCTTTGTAGACCAGGCTGGCCTTGAACTCATAGTGATCTGCCTGCCTCTGCCTCCCAAGTGCTGGCATTAAAGGCATGCACCACCACGCCTGGCCAAATAAACAAAACAACAAAACAACAACAACTATATATATATATATATTTTAAAGAGCCCGTTTCTATATGAAGCTATTCTTCTAGGTTCTAGGATTAAGATTCTGACTCTGTGTGTGTGTGTTTGTGTGTGTATCTTTTTAGATGGGTGCATGACAGGTGCTCTTGCTGTCTGCCACCTCCTGCATCTGTTTCCACTGCTTAGTAATTCTACCCAACTGAGATCCTCCTCAGTAACCCAGGCCTAGCACCTCCTTTGGGTAACTCCTCTTTTGAAGTGATTTTATCCAGCTTGAAAACACAGCATGGCATTCCTGCTGTGAAGAGAAGTAGTTGGCAACAATGTATAGACAGCAGTGCATTTGACAAGAAGTGGGGACACTTGGGTGCCAGGCAGCCTGGCCCAGTGCCGCATGGCTGTTCTCTTACTGGAAGGACCTGATAAAATTGAGACATCATCACAGGTTCCAGAGGGACTGGAAAGAATTGTCCTCTAGGTCTGCATGTGAGGTAAAGAGGAACAATAGCACTGTTGTGTGGACCCCTGTTTACTGGGCTGAAGGGAGCATGGAAGAGCAAGTCCTCAGGTTTGCGGAGATAGATGCAGCTAAGTGACTGGGCCAATCTGAAGTCCAGCCTTGGGGCCATGCTGGAGCTCCGGGTCCCAAGGCCGTCAGTGGAGAGGACGAGCCAGCTAAGGAGACTGGGAGAGCAAGGCCCAGGGGCAGCAGGGGAGCCACAGGAGTATGTCACAGAGTCCGGGGAGAAAGGCTGAGTGAGGCTTTGTGCGATCGCTGGATTAGGCAAGGTGATCGAGGTAGCCACCCTTAGTGAGCTTGACTAAGAACTATGGTGCCATTGGCGACCTTGGTGGAGTGGGAGACAAAGTGTAGCTGGGCTGGAGGAAGGGGGCAGTACTGGGGTGCTGGAGGGGTACGTACTTGTTCGGAGGTTGGGAGGGTGAGGGTGTTTTGTAGGAGCACAGCCAGAGGAGGTTCATGTTTGTTTTTCTGTTTTGTTGTTGTTTTGAGATAGAGTTTCTCTGTGTAGCCTTGGCTGTCCTGGACTCACTTTGTAGACCAGGCTGGCCTTGAACTCACAGCGATCCGCTTGCCTCTGCCTCCCAAGTCCTGGCATTAAAGACGTGCACCACTACGCCCAGCTTTTGTTCCTTGTTCTTGATCTCATTGGCCACTAGCTCCTCATTTTATTGGTTTCTAGTTAGAAGAGTCTATGTGTATCACAATTGTATTATCTTTCTGTTGTTACTTTGCCTGCTATGAGCAGACCCTTTGCTGGGCTCTCGAATGTCTGTTGGAAAAGCCACTGCAGACTGGATGTCTTGCTTGCCTTCACCAGCAGTGCTCATAGCACTGAGCTCATTCACGCAGGATGGCTCCGCACCCTGAACACCGCCAGCAGAAAGTCCACCGGTGACCTGGGCCCCTGGGTTAGGACAGCCAGCCCTAGGCAGCAAAAGCTATTCTTCTGATGAGAAACTGTCTCCTAGCTCTCAGAATCACTAAGTGTAGAGCTTGAGTCTTAGGGTGACATAATTCGAGGACTGAGCTGCTCCACAAGTGTTTCTGCAGCCACCAGAAACACTTAGGCTCACAGGGGTGGAAGAAGCATTTGGACTTCAAAGGGATGAAAGGGACAGAGAAGCTGGACTGTCCTGGGTGGCTGTGGCAACAAATGCCGCCCCAAGTGGCTCCCAGTTGCCATCTGGGCATCAGACAAGGGCAGTAAAGGGTGAGTGAGGAAGGCATGAACCAGCTCTGGTGTGAGTAGAAAGCTGCAGGAAAGGGAGTCCTTCTCTGCTGGAACCTAGGGTACAGATGGGTGGATAGATCTGTAAGGTTTTTAGCTGTTGTACTAACTGGTTAAAGAAGAATCTGTTAAAAGTCAACAGTCAGTTTGAGGAACAGCAGGATGTTTGCAAGTCTCCAGAGAAGCCCAGCAGATGCCATTGCACGTCGATGCTAGAGCAGGTGGGGAGGGGCCGTGATCCAGCTGTTACATAATGCCTAGCAAGGCCCAGGACCCTCCAATGTCTCACTCTTGCACGTAAGTGTGTGTGGGTCTGGTGGCTGTGCTTGGCATGTCACTGAGGAAAAGCGAATGTCACGGAGGATGTTCTCTCCGATAAGCTGGAGTGGAGGGTGGGCGTCGGGGGAGGGAGGCCTGGGCTGACAGGTGTGTTCTCTTGTCGCAGGCTGTAGCAAGGTGTTGTTGAGGCCCAAGACCTCAGAGGAAGTGTCCCAGATTCTTAGGTAAGAGGAAATATCCTGCATGCTTAGGTAGGATGCCGTCTGCAGTCAAACAGCGCTTTGCAACACCATGGGCCACGTTCATACCTACCCATTAGAAGATCCCTGTAATAACCATTGAGATATAACAAGAATAAATTAATAAAAAAAATCCCTGTCCTTTGCTGCCCCTTGGAGCTCACTGGGTGTAAGAACACTGCCTGCAGGATTCATCGCCAGCATAGCCCAGGGGCTGGTGGGTCGGGCTCGGAACTCAGCGCCCAGCAGTGGCACCGGACGGAGTTGAGAGTGGTGGAGGGTACAGCTGGTGTGCTGACTCTTACAAACGCTATGAGAGGGCTCTGAGGGCATTGGAATTAAGCCACACAAACCACTTCCCCGTGCCCCGAGACAGTGTCAGCCTCCCTTTCTCTATGTATAGCTTTGGGGTGGACTCTCCTTTAGAATTCTTCGTGGGGTATTAGGGAAGAGCCCCTGTCAAGCAGAAAGGCCTAGAAAGGAGATCAAATTTGGGAGGCAGATGTCGGCTTGGTAGCATGTCCTTTGGGGGTAGTCGTATGAGCGTGGCTTGATATCTACCCTATGTTTGTCCCAGGCATTGCCATAAGAGGAACTTGGCCGTGAACCCACAGGGCGGGAACACTGGCATGGTGGGGGGCAGTGTCCCCGTCTTTGATGAAGTCATCCTGTCCACTGCTCTGATGAATCAGGTCATTAGCTTTCATGATGTATCTGGTAAGTTTGTGTGCTGTAGGCTCTGAACTCCTCTTGTCCTTGCTACGGCCTGATGAGGCTGTCTTTCCTTGCTGGCCTCTGTGACCTTGCTTAGGCAAGGAGCCAGGCTCAGACATTTGTGTGCGCTCGTGTGTAAAAGATCCTGGCTGGGACAGACCTGGCAGCTGCATCAGGACCAACTTCCCTGGGCTGTAAGGCACTAGGCGGCTCACACTGTGGGGGCGTGTCACACAAGTCCCATTCACACCCAGTCTTTGCCATGGCAGCTCTTCTTGGACATGTGTGGCCATGCAGTGATTCTTTTTTTTTTTTTTTTTTTTTGGTTTTTCGAGACAGGGTCTCTCTGTGTTAGCTTGGGCTGTCCTGGACTCACTTTGTAGACCAGGCTGGCCTCGAACTCACAGCGAGTTCCGCCCACCTCTGCCTCCCGAGTGCTGGGATTAAAGGCGTGCGCCACCACGCCCGGCTTCATGCAGTGATTCTTGTGAAGAGCTGTCATAGCTTTTCTCCTCTACAGAGGCTGCTGGATTAGTGAGAAGGGGCTGCTGTTGGTAGTCATCAGCCACATCTCGGCACCAAAAAGTGATCCCCAAGCTGAGGGCACTGCTCTGTAACTATTCTTTCTTCCTCTCCTTCCTCTTAGTGACACAAGAATCTTTTTTGGCTCCATTTTTGCCTTTCTCCTTTTTCTTGTTTTATATTGTCATTACGAAGGGCCAGGTGTTTTGTTTGGTCTAGCAGGAAGAGACAGCTTTTGAGAGGTCCTTACCTATAAGGGAGTTTCTCAGCAGTGACAGTTTTTTTTTCTTTTTCTCTTTTTTGTTTTGTTTTTTTATTTCTGTGTTGTTACAGTTAATTGTATCTGTGTACTGGCTCCTCCTTCTCTCCAGGACAACGTGTAGCCTTAGCAGTCCTGGAACTCACTCTGTAGATCTGCCTGCCTCTGCTTCCCTGAGGACTAGTAAGTAGTAAAGGCATGCACTACCACGCCCAGCCAGCAGTGAGAGGTCTCTCTCTCTCTCTCTCTCTCTCTCTCTCTCTCTCTCTCTCTCTCTCTCTCTCTCTTTTTGTGAGACAAGAGTTTCTCTTGTAGTCCTGGCTGTCCTGGACTTTGTAGACCATGCTGACCTTGAACTCACAGTGATCCACCTGCCTCTGACTCCCTGAGTGCTGGGATTTTTAAAAAAAATATTTATTTATTTATTACATATATAGTGCTCTGCCTGCATGTACATCTGTGAGCTAGAGGAGGGCATCAGATCATATTATAGATGGTTGTGAGCCACCATGTGATTGCTGGGAATTGAACTCAGGGTCTCTGGAAAAGCAGTCAGTGCTCTTAACCGCTGAGCCATTGCTCCAGCCCCAGAGTGCTGGGATTAAAGGCGTGTGCCACCACACTTGGCTAGCAGTGAGAGTTTTCACATCCCTAGAAATCCAAACGTTTGTTGGTCACCCAGTTGCTCTTTGTAGGAATTCTGGTCTGCCAGGCGGGCTGTGTGCTGGAGGAGCTGAGCCGCTACGTGCAGGAGAGGAACTTCATCATGCCCCTGGACTTGGGAGCAAAGGGCAGCTGCCACATCGGGGGCAACGTGGCCACCAATGCTGGCGGTCTGCGCTTTCTGCGGTATGGCTCACTTCGAGGGACTGTCCTGGGCCTGGAGGTGGTGAGCTGGATTCTAAAGTGGTGCAGAGCCTGCCCTGGGGATGTTCTAGTTTCAGTCTGAGGCTGTTGGGTCTCAGCAGCGGTACAGGACGTGGGCCTATACTGGTGTGTGTGTGTCTGTTTCAGGTTAGGGACTCCATTCACTGTAATGGTTCCTGCCTCTAGGTGCCTCAGGGACGTACAGAGTCCACATAAGGAGCTACCAGGGGACACTTTACTCAGACAGTGACACTCGGCTAGTACCAGACTTCCAGGAATTGGAGAGTGAGGAAGGTTAGCGAAGGCCAACTTGGTATGGAGTCACACCCCTGCCAGCTTACCTCCAGGACCCTTGAGTCCCCTCCCCTCAACCCTTGCTGTATATTAGAGGCTCACATCCTCTTGTCTGTGCAGCATTTTCTACCCACTGACTCATCTCCCCAGCTCCTGTTTTTCTATCGGTAAAGTTGGCAAGGAAGACTAACTCACTTAGCACAGCTACTGGTTGGTTCTTTTTTTTTTTTTTTTTTTGGTTTTTCGAGACAGGGTCTCTCTGTGTTAGCCTTGGCTGTCCTGGACTCACTTTGTAGACCAGGCTGGCCTCGAACTCACAGCGATCCGCCTGCCTCTGCCTCCCAAGTACTGGGATCAAAGGCGTGTGCCACCACTGCCCGGCTACTGGTTGGTTCTTAGGGCAGAGCCTCTGTCCTATTTACTCAGGTAACCCTGGGGCAAATGTAAAACCGTGCTTTATCCAGTAAGTCTCTGGCTCTGTTTTCTGCTACTACTACTACTATTACTACTACTGTTATTATACGTCCCATCCTGGAAGTCCAGTAAGCCTCCGACTTGAATTATTAGCTAGTGAGTCTCAGGTAGAACTGCAGTGTGGGGAACCAGCATGCCTTTATGACTCAGATGTGGGGGAGCCTCAGGGCAGGGCCATTCTCTGCTGTTTGGTCCTGCTGGCCTTGTTCCTCCTATCTCCAGCTGTGCTCCTTGGTCCCCTTTCATTGGCTTTGAGCCTCTTAGGTGTGTTCCCTGCCCCTAAGCTGTGCTTTGACTTCTCCCAGCTCTTGAGGTTCCTTGCCTTGCT
Source organism: Acomys minous (assembly GCF_964271855.1). NCBI lineage: Eukaryota > Metazoa > Chordata > Mammalia > Rodentia > Muridae > Acomys > Acomys minous. The sequence continues at coordinate 117,759,787 of NC_140486.1, forward strand.
TAGGTGTGTTCCCTGCCCTTTGCAATCATACTTCTGGTCTTCCCATTTGTGCTCCCTACTCTTCCTAGATGTGTTCCTCACTGGCAATGACTACGCTGTGCTCCCTGCCCACCGCAGCTGTGCTCCCTGTCCTCCACAGCTGTGCTCCCTGCCCTCCACAGCTGTGCTCCCTGTCCTCCACAGCTGTGCTCCCTGCCCTCCACAGCTGTGCTCCCTGCCCTCCACAGCTGTGCTCCCTGCCCTCCACAGCTGTGCTCTCTGTTCTCCACAGCTGTGCTCCCTGCCCTCCACAGCTGTGCTCCCTGTCCTCCACAGCCGTGCTCCCTGCTCTCCACAGCCGTGTTCCCTGCCCGCCCCAGATGTGCTCCCTGCCCTCCACAGCTGTGCTCTCTGTCCTCCACAGCTGTGCTCCCTGCCCTCCACAGCTGTGCCCCTGTGCATTTTTTTCCCTCTAGCAGCCAGACAGTGAACTTTGTGGCTTATGATGAGTTTGGGGAAGTCATGTTCTAGCTGGGGAGAAAAGTTATCCCCTTTAGTCTGATTAATCCACTCCAGGTTCCATTCGTTCCCAGGCTTCATCCAGAATCCAACAGGGGTGGCGGAGGGGGGGTGGGAGGGTAGGGGGAGGGGAGGGGGGGGTGGGAGGGTAGAGTGGGTGAGAGTTTATGGCTGGCTACATTTTGGAGTTGGGTCAGCATCTCCAGAGAAGGGGTGGGTAGCCAGTGCAGGAAGGCCTGTCCCTTTCCTCCCGCCAGGTGCTTGCTGACGGAACCATCCTGAACTGCCTGACCTCCCTGAGGAAGGATAACACAGGCTATGACCTGAAGCAGCTGTTTATCGGGTCAGAGGGCACCCTGGGAGTCATCACTGCCGTGTCCATCTTGTGCCCACCCAGGCCCAAGGCCGTGAATGTGGCTTTCCTTGGTAGGTCCCTCAACCTGCCTCTGAGGCGAAGAGTGGAGGGTGGACAGGGGCCCTGGGCATGCTGGTGTGAACGTGGAGTGAGAGGAGCTCATTGCTCTCGCTTCTTTGCTTCCTGTCTGGAGATCTGGGTCCTGGCCCTCCAGGGTGAGCGTTACGGTTAGCCTGAACCAGAAGTGATGACCTGTTCCACTCTCACAAAACCGAGGTTCTTTTCTTCTCTGTCGTGCCTGGCTTGCATTTTAGAAACGTGTCGTGTGGTTCTCAGAGAGGCGATGGCATAGTGGTAAAACCTCCGGGGCAGTAGGCCTCTCTCTCTCTTTCTCTAGCTCCACAGTGGGCTGCAGCCTTTCATCCATGGGGCCCTCTCACCATTCAGCGTCCTTTTCTGTGTAGCCGACGTGAAGCCAGTTTCTGCCTGTGGCTCGTGTCCTTCTCTCTTAGCTCCATCTGGGCCACTTTCTGGCCTTCTGCCTGCATCCAGTTAAGCTGAGTAAGTTCTGGACAGAGAGAGGCGCGCTTGACTCGCCGGATCCCACCAGGGAAGGCTGTGGGTCCTGGGGTCTCTTCCCAGCTACTTGGTCTTATTGTGTCCTTTTATTCTATTTATTAAATGTGTGTGTGTGTGCGCCTGTGTGTGTGTAATGTGTGTGTGTGGGGGGGGGGTATGCATTTATGTGTGTGTTTGTGGAGGCCAGAGGCTAACCTTGGGCATTGTTCCACTTTGTGCTTGGAGACAAGGTTCTCCGTTATCCTGGTAACTATTCAGTAGCTAAGCTGGCTGGCCAGCAAGCCCCAGAGATCCACGTGTCTTCATTTCCTTGGTGCAGGAGTCTCTGGGTGTATACCGCCATGCTGGCTTTTCTTTTTGTCTTTTTATATCTGTATGTGGTTTTACCCACGTGTATGTTGTCATGCCTGCATGTATGTCTGTGTGCCATTGTGTACACAATACCCGTGAGGCCCAGAAGAAGGGGCCTTATTTCCCGGAACTAGGGTTATAGATTGGTTGTGAGCCACCGTGTGGGTGCTGAGAACCGAACCCAGAGCCTTTGGAAGAACAGCCAGTGCTCTTGACCTTGGAGCCATCTCTCCAGTATATAACCAAAAACTGAGACGTTTCTTTAACTCTTTATCTTTCGGCACCAGACTTTTCTCAGTCTCTCGTTCCCTAAAAATCCATCCACGAAAACTTCTTGTGGTAGAGGACCAGGCTTCTCGTGGTGCCTTCTCTGTTCTGAGCTCTCCTCGGTCGTATACAGAGCCTCGCTTCCGAATGGTTTGGTTGGTTCCTAGAAGCCTAGGATGAGGGTGATTTCTTCTCGGAGAGGGGCTGTGCTGTGGCTCCTGAGCCCTGACATTGCAGAGATCTCAGGTGTCCCAACATGAGTGTTGGATGAATTTCCGAGACCAAGTTAGACCCTAGTGCCGACGGGTGAGCATTACAGTTGTTTTTCTGGAACTGTTTTTTTTTTTTAGTTTCTCTCTTAACTCAGCTATCACACACAAACAAATTGAGGCTCTATTATATTATTTTAATAAGCTTCATATAACTGAATAATAACTGAGTAGTTACTATTCCATTCTTACCCTTCTAAGCTAATCTGGTGTCCTCTCAGCGTACATCCCAGAGATACTTGCACTTTTGTAACTTTCTCTGCTCTACTCCTCCTCCTCCTGATCTCTCTTGGACCTCTTCCCATGGCTGAACCCCCTGCTTCTTCCTCTCTTCTAACTCCTCCTCTTCCTCCTCCTCTGGCTGGCAGGAAGCCCCACCCCATTCTCTCCCCTGCTCAGAGATTCTCAGAACAAGGGGTGCAGTGCAACCAGATATGGGGGGGCGAGGGCACAGAAAGCAGCCCTTGAATTACACAGTAGCCTTACACCTACAGGTGAATGGAATGGCTCTGTGGACGTTCTTAGCTGGAGTTTCAGATCTAGAGGCCTTGAAATGTACCTGTGGGGCTGACCTCTGGAGTGTTTCCTGTAGCACCAAACCCTTCGTAAGTCACTCCACTTGTCCATGTGAGTTAGGTTGATGTTGCTTCTGAGAAAGGGGTGACCTGGCCAGGTGATGGGTGAGGCCCTGGGTCCTGCTGTCCTTCGCTCCGTGGTGTCTGATGCGCTCTGTCCCATTGCAGGCTGCCCTGGCTTTCCTGAGGTTCTGCAGACCTTTAGCACCTGCAAGGGGATGCTGGGCGAGATCCTGTCTGCCTTTGAGTTTATGGATACGGAATGCATGCAGTTGGTTGGACAGCACCTCCGTCTGACCAACCCAGTCCAAGGTACCTGCCGCTGTGCCGCTGGGCAGTCCGGCCCTGCTGCTTCGGCACCGTGGGACATGTTGGATGGCTCAGAGGTGCTGGCAGTAGAATGTCGCATGGGGGTGGGTGGTTAACGAGCACTGAGTGGCCATGGGTCGTTGTGTATAGGAAAGATTTGCTATCTTTAAGATTTGTATTTAGCCAGGAGGTGGTGGCGCACGCCTTTAATCCCAGCACTGGGAGGCAGAGGGAGGTGGATCACTGTCAGTTCGTGGCTAGCCAGGTCTACAAAGTGAGTCCAGGACAGCCCAGGCTACAAAGAGAAATTCTGTCTTGAAAAAAAAAACAAAAAAAACAAAAAAAAACCCAAAACCCCAAAACAAACAAACAACAAAAACCTAAAAAAAAAAATTAAAGGGATAGTACAGTGCCCCTTAGTATGTTAGTAATACACATTTAATTTTTTTGAAAGTTTTAAGAGTAAGTTCTTGGGATGGAAATTATGGCCTTTGGCATGTAGTAGCCATGTCTGAGGTGATCCTCTACTAACAAGTGGCTTTTCCCTGGGGTTCTGGAGTTTTTAAAGAGCTGACAAGCCAGCTCCTAGAGCCTGCAGTTTCCTCGCTGTGCCAGCCCCTTCCCACATCAGGCTGTTGGTGGGTACCACACGGGACCCAGCCATGAGGCTGAAAGTGAGCGGGGCGGGGCTTGACACAGAGGGGTCACCTTTGGCCTAGTTTCTCTGTCAGCGGAAAACTTACATTTAAACCATGTTTCGTGTAGTATGCCCGAATGCTTCGCGTTCCACAGGTCACCCTGAGCACCCGGGAAGAGCTGGCTTTGCCGTGTGACCTGGAGTAAAGCAGTTCAGACTCCAGGTGCTGGCAGGCGGGACCACGGCTTACACTGTATCCCCTGCTCCCTTGCAGAGAGCCCGTTCTATGTCCTGGTTGAGACCTCCGGCTCCAACGCAGGACACGATGCAGAGAAGCTAACCAGCGTCCTGGAGCAGGTGCTGAACTCCGGCCTGGTGAGCGATGGCACGATGGCCACCGACCAGACGAAAGTCCAGGTGCTGTAGCGCTGCTTTCCCCTTCCTTCCCTCCTGTCCACATAGCTAGGGCCTGAAATGTCCCGCAGTGATAGACTGTATGGCCAAGATACCATAGAGTTCATAGTATACATAGAAAACCTCTTTGGAGTGAAAAAAAAAATGTATTCTTTGTTTCCAGATCGTTTTCACTAACATTAAAAAATCATCCCCACAGCCAGGCATGGTGGCACTCGTCTTTAATCCCAACACTCGGGAGGCAGAGGCAGGTTGCCTCTGTCTAACAAAGTAAATCCAGGACAGCCAAGGCTACACAGAGAAACCCTGTCTCAGGGGAAAGAAAGCTAGCCTCACACATCTCCCCACCTCCAGGCTGCATGGCGATTAGATCTACACGGCTGACTGTGTACTGCCTATAAGTTGGCTACAGATCCCCACAGACTTGCCTTAGAGTGTAGAGAGGCAGGAAGAACTGCAAAGGCTACGGAAGGCAAGCCTGAAGGCCCAACAAGTCCAGGCAGGGAAAGTCCATGTCTGAGGAGTGGGCCTTGACTATATTGCCAGGAAGCCATCTGGGCTCTTGGGGAACAAAGGAACAGGAAGCACTAACTTCTGTTTGGTAGCTGCTCATTGCCTTAACCAGGTGTTTTATTTTCCTGGTGTCTGGCCCTGGTCCTGCTGTCTGCAGTGTGATGAGTCGCCACCAGAGGGCAGCAGAGGATAGAGACGGTGCAGGGAGCAGCCAGGGTTGGTCCTGTTTTTTTGGGTGGGGGGTTCGAGGGACGGGGGTGGGGGTGGGGTGGGGGGGTGGGGGGGGTGGGGGTGGGGAGAGAAAGGAAGGATCCTGTGGAGAGTATGAAAAACAGATTCCTTGAGCTGTGGCCTCTAAAGTCAACCTGTTATATATTCTAGTCTATTTATGAAACCATAACCTTATAGTTATGGTTGTGTTGCATTGTTAGTTTTTAGATTCTTTTTGGTGTTTTTTTTTTTTTTTTTGAGACAAGGCTTCTCTGAGTGGCCCTAGCTGTCCTGGAACTCATTCTGTAGACCAGGCTGGCCTCAAACTCAGAGATCCACGTGCCTCTGCCTCACGAGTGCTGGGATTAAATGTGTGCACCACTACTGCTTAGCCAGGTTTTTAAAATTTTTTTTATTTTTTAATGAGATGGGTTCTCATATAGCCTCAGCTGGCCTTGAACTTGCCCTCCATCCTCTACTCTGAGTTTAGCATCCTCTAAACCCTGTGTCCATGCATGGCCTATGTGGTGCTGGTGATCCAACCTAAGGTTTCATGGTTTCATGTTGCTTTAGCATCCTCTAAACCCTGTGTCCATGCATGGCCTATGTGGTGCTGGTGATCCAACCTAAGGCTTCATGTTGCTAGGTAAGGACTCTCTCAGCTGAGCTACATGCTAGCCTTACAGCCCATGCTTGCTGAAGCATTTATCCATAAGTAATTGCAACCATTGCTTCATATCAGAGGTGTTCAGGGGAATGGAGCAGCCCTTGTGGCCCCTTGATTCTATGAGGTCCCCTTTCTGCTCGTGGGGATGAAAATCATACCCTCCACCCTTCATCCTGACGTGGTCCTCCTGTGCTTGGTGGCGACTCTGCATCTACTTCTGACGACAGAGGTGCTCAGTCTGAGTCCTCAAGGTCCCCGTGTCCCCACCATGTCTCTCCAGGGTTTCCTAGAAAAGGTCTGGGAGAGTCTGGAGCATCCCAGCACCATGTTCTATACTAGAATGGGGCTGGGCTTGGATTTGGATTCAGAAATTGGAGTTGAGGCTCAGGGAGGTGACACAGCCTGGTCCCCGAGTGTGTGTCTGGTGAAAGGATGGTTTTGAAGATGTTTTTGCTGACTTCTCTCGTTGAATGAGGTCCTGCAGAGTGCTGGGCCATCCTGCCCTCTGGTCCTTTGTTTTTCCTTCCAGAAGCCCTGAGTTTTCTTCTTACATTATGTGTGTGTGTGTGTATGTGTGTACGTATGTGTGTTTGTATGTGTGTGTATATGTACGTATGTGTGTTTGTATGTGCGTGTATGTTTGTGTGTATATGTGTGTGTTTGTGTGTGTATGTGTGTATGTATGTGTATTTGTGTGTATGTGTGTATGTATGTGTGTTTGTGTGTATGTGTGTATGTATGTGTGTTTGTGTGTATGTGTGTGTATATGTATATATGTATGTATGTATGTATGTATGTGTGTGTGTGTATGTGTGTTTGTGTGTGTGGGGTGTGTGTGCGTCTGTGTGTCTTTGGGGAGTTAGGTTCCAGCAAGTGTGTTGAGGTCAGGATAACTTTTGGGAGTTGCTTTTTCCTTTCCCTTCAGCTCCAGGGGCTGAGGAAGGTCGGCAGGCTTGCCTCAGCAAATGCTTTAGCCCAGGAAGCTGGCCCAGCTGTGGGTTTTCTGACATGTCCTAGGCAGATCCATGTGTGGCTCTAAAGACATCCCGAGTGCCATCCGTTTTGAGGCTGCTGTTACATGACTTTCCCAGGAAAATATAAATGTTCCAGAAGACAGACCAAACAACGAGTCAAGTGTAGCTCAGGGAGACAAGTGAATATTAGGATTATCCATAGGAGCATGTCTGACTCATGGGAAGCACATACCTCAGAAAGTCTGAACCTCTTGCCTGCTAAACATCTATGTATGCAAATGAATCCAGAGGACCACTTGGTGTTGGGGCATCAGGTGGCTGTTAGCTCAGATAAAATTAGGAGCAAGTGAGAGTCTTGGAAAATGAAGATTATTCACACTCTGCCTTTGCTGTTGTTTTGTTGTTGTTGTTGTTGTTTGTTTTTTGTTTGTTTGTTTGTTTTGTTTTTCCTCAAGATTTTCCGTGTATGAGTGTTTTGCTGGCTTGTATGTATACTCACTGCATTTACACCCTATACCTGTAGAGGCCAGAAGAGGGCGCTGGGTCCCTGGAACGTACAGGGTGTTGTTAGCCACTTTGGTTGAACCACAGCTGGGTCCTCCGCTAGAGCTCAAGCACTGAGTCATCTCTCCGGCCTCCGATGGTCTTCCTTGTGAGATTGTTAGACATACATATTGCATCTTCCTCATATCCACTTCTCTGCTACCCACCCTCAGTGTGCGCTTCTTTCTTCTTGTGGGTCTCCTTCCTTGCCCCAGAGAAGTCCTCTTATACTTTCACGCCACATGTATATATACATATAGTTAAACAGATTCTACATGTGAGAGAAAATGAGACTGTTTGTTTTATTTTTGTTTGAGTCAGGGTTTCTCTGTGTAATCCCCCCTGGAAGTCCTGGAACTCTCTTTGTAGACCAGGCTGGCCTCGAACTCACAGAGATCTGCCTGCCTCTGCCTCCCAAGAATAGGGATTAAAGGCATGCGCCACCAGCCACTGCTGCCTGGCAGTAGTCTATCTTCTTAAAGTCTCTGTCACATTGTCACACTGTTGGTCTGTTCAGCATCCCAGGCCTTTGCACACCCAGCCCCCTCTGTCTACCTCTCCTCTGTAAAAACCATTTCAGCCTTGCCCAGGAGCCCATTGTGGTGACCTCTGACTGTGTCCTTTCACTGTTGTAGATGCTGTGGGCCCTGCGGGAAAGGATAACAGAGGCACTCAGTCGTGATGGCTATGTGTTCAAGTATGACCTATCCCTCCCTGTGGAGCGGCTCTATGACCTCGTGATTGACGTGCGCGCCCGCCTTGGCCCCCGTGCCAAGCATGTGGTGGGATACGGGCACTTGGGTGAGCAACATGGAGCTAAACGCGTCAGAGGCACATTGGTGTCATGTTAAGAGAAAGCTTAATTTGCTCTTGAGTTCATTTTTATTTTTAAAGGTTTATTTATTATGTATACAGTGTTTTGCCTGAATGTATGTCGTGTGTTTATCAACGGCTGCCTGATGTCTGACTATACGTCTGGTTGTGTTCCTGTTGCTGTTTGTCTGTCCGTCCCCAACAAAGAGCTTTATGTTTACTCAACAGCCCAGGAAAGGTCACATGGGGAAGGAAAGAGAGATAATTTACAGAAATCTTTAATAGAATTTCACAAGCGATTATATTATTTACTCCAGCTGGGCCCAAAGCACTCAGTAAAGGAAACAGAACCATGAACATTCAGTATCCAGTTACATCTGTGTCGCTTCCAAAAGCTATGGCAAATATTTGTTGCTTGAGGTTATTTTTCAACCTGTTTGCTCTTTTCAGCAAATGATTGCCCCCCCCCTCTTTCTCTCTCTCTCTCTCTCTCTCTCACACACACACACACACACACACTCTCTCTCACACACACACACACACACACTCTCTCTCACACACACACACACACACACTCTCTCTCACACACACACACACTCTCTCTCTCACACACACACACACACACACACTCTCTCTCACACACACACTCTCTCTCACACACACACACACACATACACACACTCTCTCACACACACACACACTCTCACACACACTCTCTCACACACACACACACACTCTCACACACACACACACACATACACACACACACACACATACACACACACACACACACACACAGAGACACACGCACTGCCTTCTGGGTCAGAGGCATAGAAGATTAACTAGATAATGCCCATGCTTTGGCTTAGGTTGTAAAAAAGCTGATTACACAGGGAAAATCCAAGACTAGGAAGGCTGGTTGTCACGTTGTTTTCTTAAAGGTGGGTTAAACAAACAGGCTTGAGCATGTAGCAGGCCGTCAGACCAGTTACGTAGTTTTCTATTAACTTGGCTGTGAGGTCCAGCAGAAGTTCTTAGAATGGGTAAGAGAGAGTTCCTCAAAATGGTGTCGCCAGACCTTGCTTGTCAGTTGAGTTTTGTGGTTTGTCCCAGCAAAGGGTGCAAGGCCTGGACTGGGAAGGAATTGTTGGTCCGTCCGTTCGTCCATCTGTCTCTGTTTTTGTTTTTGAGACAGGACTCACTCTGGTTTTGGCTGGCCTGGAATTCACTCTGTCGGCCAGGCTAGGCTCACACTTACGGTGCCTCACCTGCCTCTGGCTCCCGGGTGCTGGGACTGAAGGCAGGCGGCAACTCTGTCCCCACTTCATTTATCCCAAGTGGTGTTTGACAAGTCTGATGATGTGCAGGAATGGCTCCCACCAGCCTGTCTCCTCAGACCCTAGGGTTCTGAAGCCAGTTTCCAGTCATTTTGGGGAGAGTAGGAAAAACAGCAACAACAGCAAAAAACCCGGTGCTTGGGGCTGGAGAGATGGCTCGGTGGTTAAGAGCACTGACTGCTCTTCCAAAGGACCCGGGTTCAATTCCCAGCACCCACATGGCAGCTCACAACTGTCTGTAACTCCAAGATGTGACACCCTCACACAGACATACGTGCAGGCAAAACACCAATGCATATACAATAAAAATAAATAAATTATAAAAAAACAAAACAAACAAAAACCCCGGTGCTTTAGGTCGTGTGCTGTTAATTGATAGGGATGACTTGTTGATCCCTCCCAGTCTCCATCCCCTTCAGTTCAGGAGAAGGGGGACCTGTGTGCTGTGACGGGGGAGAGCAGTGCAGCTGTCAGCTTTCCCACCTGACTCTGAGCAGGGGGCTCATTTGCCCAAAGTGCTGCAGGACAGAGCTCAGCAGCTACCATTCATAGCCACGGAGGGTTGAAGGGATGGGTGGGGCAAAGGTGCAGTCACCTGGTTGGGGGATGAGGGGAGCACATCTCAGGGAGTATTAGAAATCTGAGAAGGATGCTTCGGGGTAGATTTCTGGGGCCCCGCCCAGCCTAACTGTTTCCTTGTTCCCCAGGGGATGGTAACCTTCACCTGAATGTGACGGCAGAGGCCTTCAGCCAGGAGTTGCTTGGCGCCTTGGAGCCCTATGTGTACGCCTGGACCGCAGAGCAGCGGGGCAGTGTCAGTGCTGAGCATGGCCTAGGTTTCAAGAAGAAAACCGTACTTGGCTATAGCAAGCCACCCGTGGCTGTGGAACTTATGAAGCAGCTCAAGGCCCTGCTGGACCCCAAAGGCATCCTGAACCCCTATAAGACTCTGCCTGTTCAGGCCTAACTGGAGCTTTTCAGCTCATTGCTGCAAGATGGTGGCGCCTCGGGCCTGCAGGGTTGGTGGGCCTGGAGGCCTCCTGGCTGGTGGCACTTGCAATGGACCAGGCTACTGTCTCATTGGCTAGGGACGAGCCAGCTCTGAGCTCCTGCCAGCTCCCTGTGGGCAGGCCAAATGGGTGGCCAGTCGCCCCACTCCCAAACAGGCCAAATCTCAGTGCTCTGTGGTAGCCTGTGGAGACCCGCCTTTGTTGGCAGCTCCGGGAAGAGTGCTGTGTGGGCCGCAACAGAGCTGTCCAGTCCCAAGTCAGTTACCACAGTGACCTGAGCACCACAGCTCGTTCACTTAGGGCTGAGTGGAATCTGCTGTCACACCAAGCAGGTCTTGGATTGGTAACTGTGGTCCACCTGACCAGGCCATTCCTTTTGTTTTGTTTTGATTTGAGGGTTTTGTTTTGTTTTGTTTTGTTTTTGTTATCTCTGATTTGTTTGCTTTGAGACATAGTCTCTCTACACTACCCAGGAATTTACTGTATAGAATCAAATTGACCTTTAACTCACAGTGATCTGCCCGCCCCTGCTTTTGCCTCTGTCTCCGGTGCTGGGAGTAAAGGCAAATGCCACCACACCCAGCCTACCTGGTTCTTGAAGACCTGCCTGCGTGGTAAGCCAGTGTGTGTGGGCTGCCTTTGCCTGCAGAGCTTGGTTTCTGGTTATGGGACAGTCCCACAACTGAAGTGATAAGAGGCAGCTGTCAGTTGTGGGCACACCACATGGTCTGCACACTAACCTCTAGGACCTGGCCAGTCTCATGAGGTTGAACCGAACTTATTTTATTTTATTTTTGCTGTCAATCAGTTTCCAGAAAACTTTTGAATTACCTCCTGCCATTGCTGCTGGAAAAGTATTCACATCAATGTAAATTCACATTAAGTTTTGGCTAGTTCCTGCATGCATAGGGCTCTCTAGGTCGCCATTGTGTCTTCACACGTGGACTGGGAGGCGAATGTGGAGGGGCCGGTGAGCGAGTGAGGAACAAGAGGTTGTAGCCACCCTGCTCAGTAGTATGGTACAAACACGTACGGTGAATGTGGGGGGGTCCCAAAGAGCAGGTGCGTGTCAACCCTTCTTTCCAGTGCCAGCCTCCCTCTTGCCCCAACTGGGCATTCATTTCTGGAGCTCAGGGGGTGAGGGACAGGCAGGGAGCCTGTAGTTCCCCCTTTTGACTAGCTGTGCAATGCTCCCTTCTGTTCATCCATCCCTGGGCAAGAGTCACTTCTTAGACCCACTCCGACTTTTCTTTTGTGGCTTAACGTTAGTACATTTTGACGTTAGTGGTATCTAAGCCTCACTGAAAAATGGCGTGGTGTAGCAGTATGCGGCTGGAAAGCAAGCTACCCAAAGTTGCATCAGCTCTGACCAATGCTCCCTAGGATAAGGGAACAGTGCATTCCACCCACCCAGAAAACCTAAGTTAGAAACAGATGGGAAAATGAGCTTGCTACTGAGTCGGCCGACTGACCAACGAGATTGACTCCGGAAACCTCAGGCCTCCGACACAGCCAACGACTAATTAATGTCTGAAGACTCAGACCTCCGCCCAGGGAGGAGAGTAAGCCTGTGAGAGAGCTGGGCGTGGTGGTGCTAGCTTGTAATCCAGCATTCAGGAGGCAGAGGCAGGCCCATCTCTGAGTTAGAGAGTTCCAAGATAGCCAACGTTCCATAGTGAGAGCTTGTCTTAAAAAGCAAGAGCAGGGGGGCTGGAGAGATGGCTCAGAGGTTAAGGGCACTGTCTGCTCCTCCAGAGGTCGTGAGTTCAATTCCCAGCAACTACATGGTGGCTCACAACCATCTATAATGTGATCTGATAGAGCAAGAGCAGGTGATCCAAAGAGCTGACTGCTCCCATTCCCTTGCAGACAGGAAGTCTCCAGTGTGCAAACTGGAGGGGCTATTGTGTTTGGATTAGTTTAGGATTCTACCTCCAGACATCTAAGCTGTAGCAATATGAGACATGGTTACCTAATCCAGGGGGTGGGAGGAGCATAGTCAGAGCCTGCGGCTTCTCAGTGACTGAGAAAATGGCCCGGAGGGGTCTCAGTCCTAGGGAAGATGCTTAGGACATGGGCAGGGCCTGCCTGGCACGACAAGGTCCTCCAGAGCAGTGTGTCTTGCAGGAGGACAGATGTCACCTGAAGATGGTCAGGATGCAGTGAATTGTATGGTTGCAGACCATACTTACTAGTTGGACTTGTGCCCGCTGGGCTCAGCACATCTACCCAGTCTGTGGTGGCCACTCTGAACCTGCCCCTGCCCCTGGACATGTGGGATGCAGGAGGTCCCTCCCTGCTTTTGACCTGGGGACCTTGGTTGCATCTTCCCATTGCTGGCCATCTGGACTCCCAAAGCCTGGGTTGGTAGGTGACCCATAGGCCCATCGAAGAGAACCCCTTCCTTGCTCTAGGGGCTCAGTGGGGGCCAAGAGCAAGCACATGTGAAGGGGGGCTACTGTTGTCAAGTCATTAATTTGCACCCTGGTGGGATCCTTCATGGTGAAGTGTCCCACCTCTGAGCCAGTGTCGGGTTTTTGTTGTTGTTTCCCCCCCCCCCCTTAAAAAATATGCAAGTGAGCTGGGTGTGGTGGCACATGCCTGTAATCCCAGCACTTGGGAGGCAGAGGCAGGTGGATTGCTGTGAGTTCGAGGCCAGCCTGGTCTACAAAGTGAGTCCAGGAGAGCCAAGGCTACACAGAGAAACCCTGTCTCAAAAAAAACAAACAAAATGCAAGTGGTGTGAGGTAACTTTTTCCTCAGCATGGTGTTGGCTCTGTTTCTTAACAAGTAAACTTTATTATACAACCCAACTAGCTTACACAAAAGGGAAAAAAAGGTTAAAGGGAAACAAGAGTGAACCTTCCGGTATCCGTTTCACTGAACGGGTCCCTAGGTGTCTCTGGCCTGCGCGCTGGTCCAGCCTGTTCACTGATCCTCTTTCCGATTTATGTGTGCTTAAGACTGGTTTGAACCTACTGTTCCTCTCTGTCCTCTCTGCCAGCCTGTCTCTCACTTGCAAGGGGCAGTCTCCCTCTCCCATTGAAGGTCGATTAGAAACACAATAGTCTAAGTGGAGTCCCTGTCCCCTTCCTGAATTCCAGGCCCAGGATGGCTCCACCCAGTCTATCTCAAGGTTAATCTCAGGGGGTATCCTTGGTGTGTCCAAGGGCACAGCCCGCCAAGACTGCTTTCACCTGTGACAAGGTTTACAATCCTTTCCACAGCATGGCCCTTTACCATTGGTTAGGGCCAGGTCTGCTCCTGAAAAGTCTACTTGGCATTTCTGTACCAGGTCTGAGGACAGACTGTGCCATGTTCTGCATAGACTCAGATGTAAAGAGGGCATGGGGTGGGGTGGCCTTACTCTCAAGCACATCTTCCTGTCTCTCTGTAGATCCAATGCCCCGAGGAAGCGCTGTTAAAATAAGGCAGAGAAATAGGCTCAATCTCAACAGGCTGAGATTGCTTTATTGCAAACAGGAGAGCAGCTGCAATGATTCTACGCAGGCTTAGAGGGGCTGGGACGTGCACGCACGCACATACTCCTGCAATTACGCACAGTACACACAGCTGCTGGAAGTTATAGCTATGCTTCTGTGGTTTGGTGGGAAGCAAGGTGGGTTGTTTTCGTTACTTGGGCGGATTGTTTCTGCAGGTGGCGTGGAGTCGTCCACCTGCTCTTTATGAGGTACAGCATGCCTCAAGTCCTCATGACGGGAGGCTATCACCTGACAGGTTCAAGGCTAGCCGTAAGGTTTTAGAGCAGCACTTGGCAGGGTGGTTCATGAGAAAGGGCTCCAAGACTTGGCCAATGTTTGGATGAGGCCCGAGCTGCATGGGTCTGGCCTGCCCTGGTGCATATGGGCCAGCCCGCAGTTGGCCTCCCTGGATCCTGATGTTCCTATCTACAGGGCTGCAGAAGTCTTTCCCTGTTGGCCCTCACCCAGCAGGTTTACAAACAGGTGCTCCTTGGGACAGTGGCCCTACAAGTTGGACTCTTCTTCATCTATAGTTTTTTGTTGTTGTTGGTTTGGTTTGGTTTGGTTTTTCGAGACAGGGTTTCTCTGTGTAATAGCCTTGGCTGTCCTGGACTCGCTTTGTAGACCAGCCTGGCCTTGAACTCACAGCGATCCACCTGCCTCTGCCTCCCGAGTGCTGGGATTAAAGGTGTGCGCTACCACGCCCAGCCTTCATCTATAGATTATGTGGCTATTAGACACCTCCTTGGTTCACAGGCAGTATAGTTGTCAGAGCTACATTTTTGGTTTTGTGGCCCTGGGGTCTTTGGGACAGTGGGAGAGGGTGCAGAGTGGCAGGGCACATTCCAAGTGACTCATGGGATATCTAACACCCATTTAACTAGGTGGGAAGATTTGCCTCTGACTCTGGGAAATGAAAACCTGGGGGCAGCCAGGTGAGTCCTCCCACTGGTTCTCACTGAGCCCTGGCCTGACAAGGGGTGCACTTGAGGGAACCCCTGGACTGGAGCTCTCCCTACTGCAGGTCCCACCGGCCTGGCCCCTGGCTGCTCTTGCCTTCGTCTTGGTCGGTAGCCTCCTGGTCATCCTCCCCTGGCCTGAGTTCTATAACCCAGAAATCAAGAATCGACGATCCTTTGTTCTCTGGTCACCTGTGCCTGAGACAGAGCTGGGCTTGATGCCGGCTGGCCAGACAACACCGAGTGGAGGAGCAAACTAGTGGGATCTACCAGCCTTGGGTGGCACTCTTCCCCAGGGAGCTGTGGGTCTGGCTGAGACCCATGGGGCATAGGCTTTGTGCCTAGCATGTTAGCAGAGCTGGTCTGAGAACTCTAGGTACATAGAGCTGTCCCTATACAAGGCATCTCATGGGCCAGCAAAGCCAGTTGGAAATTCCTGTGTCTTTTGTGCAGGGCCATGATCCATTGGACACTAGTTTTTGGTACTCTAAGCTGCCATATCCCCTGAGTGAAGGGCTGGAGCCCACAGACTCAGTCCCAGGCAATCTCTAAGTAGAGCCCCTTGGTCACAGCAGACTGTCCCTTCTGTTTGGCTGGCGAGCCCCGTCCGAGCTTCATTTAGGAGGAGCTTGTGGCTGTATCACACTGTCCTGTCTTTTCCCAGTGGCATAAAAGTAGACGGTCTCTTTTTCCTGCTCAGGCCCTGTAAGTCAGCACAAATCTAGGGAACTAGTACCCTGGCCTGAAAGAAAGAAGGGTGCTAGTTTGGGGACCTGACTACATGTGCCCTGGGTGATCTGCCGCCTTGTGGTCCACTGTGTCACTGTGGAGCAGCTAAAGTATCATATTTTGGGAGCATGTGAGATCCACTCTGGCCCCCTGTGTCTCCGTTTGAACCTGTGTAGCCTGGGCAGTAGGATACCCGAGAGCCTCTCAGAGAGTGGAGCAGCCCTTTCCATTTTCAGAGTGGAATGTGGGGGAGGTGAGGTGCAGGGTGGAGGCCAGCCTGGTACTGCTTATCTGCCAATTCACCTGCTGTTAGCTTAGAGAGTTGCTTGGCAGGCCCCTGCACTTTAAGCTCTGGGATGTGTGCCTTAGCAAATTATACCTAACACCTGCCCTCACCCCCACTCCCCCACCCCCACCCCCACTCCCTCACCCCCACCCCCACCCCCGCCACCACCACCCCCTGCCTGCCGTAGAGACGGTTATTGAAAGTACTGTGTGAGGTCCTCCTTTCTTTCTCTCTCTGTCTCTGTCTCTGTCTCTGTCTCTCTGTCTCTGTCTCTCTCTCTTTTTTAAACAGGAACCACCTAGGTTTTAGTGTCTAATAGTTGGGAGACAATTTATTAGGCCATGAAGACACTAAGTTTGAAAAACTGGGAGGGGAAGGGGATCGCTTTATAAACTAACTATATAAGCTGGGGTAAGAATGCATGCCTTATAAAACCAGTACACTTTTAACTCCTTGTTGGGGCACTACTGTTGCTGGGTGGCGCACACGCCTTCAATCCCAGCACTTGGGAGGCAGAGGCAGGCAGATCTCTGTAAGTTCGAAGCCAGCCTGGTTTACAGAACAAATTCCAGGCCAGCCAGGGTTATTACACAGAGAAACCCTGTCTGGGGAAAAACAAATACCCATCAAATAATAAATGAATAAAACCTGTGTACACATAGTAGCTAGGTGAATGAAGCTGTTGGTTTTCTCTTGGCTTGGGAAATTGGTGTTTGGGTTTCAGTATAGGTCATCCGCAGCTTCTTTCACCTCTTCTGGATGGTAGATAACTTTTTTTTTTTAAGATTTATTTATTTATTATATACACAATGCTCTGCCTGCATGTACACCTACAGGCCAGAAGAGGGCATCAGATCACATTATAGGTGGTTGTGAGCCACCATGTGTTTGCTGGGGATTGAACTCAGGACCTCTGGAAGAACAGATGGCAGATATCTTGTTTCTGCCTTTGAGTGCTACCCTAGCCTGGGTCATGAGGTCAGTGATGTTTTTCTCCAGATTGTCAGTGTGACTGTTTGGTGGTCATTCTAGTTGGGGATGGTTTGAAATTCATCTTGTGTCCGCTGCAAGTGTGCCTCTACCACCAAGGTGATGTTATATATGGTCTTGGGATCCATCTTGGCCAGCTCACTTGTTGCCATGGTTGGTGGTGACATCTCTTAACTGTTTACCTATGTCTTAGTCAGTGGGACTCTTACAACGGAAAGTATTAATTGGGGCTGCCTTACAGTTTCAGAGGTTAGGTCCGATTATCATCACAGCAGCAAGCATGGCAGCAGCATTCGGGCAGACACGGTGCTGGAGAGGTAGCTGAAAGTGCTACCTCCAGATCAGCAGGCAGCAGGAAGAAAGAGAAGCCACTGGGTCTGGCTTGAGCCTTTGAAACCCCAAGGCCTGTCCCCGATGACACACTTCCTCCAACAAGGCCGTTCCCTAGTCACCAGGCATTTAACTACATGAGCCTATGGGGCCATATATTTATTCAAATCACCACACTTAATGCTTCGGTTTCTCAGCCAGCAAGTCCCTAAAGCCACTGCTGCTTACGACAACGCAATCGTGAGGGCTTCTAGCTCTTATTGCTTGGACACACTGGTGAGCTGAAAGGGAGCTGCTATGTTGAGGGCAAGGACGGCATAAGAGCTGCCTCACCCAGAGTCTCTGCTGTCTCTGAGTCTACTCAACCATATGTGGTGGCCTGAATGAGAAAGCCCCATGGGCTTGGTCCTTAGTTGGTGGAACTGTTTGGTGAAGACGAGGAGGTGTGGCCTTGTTGGAGGAAGTGTGTTGCTTTGGGTGGACTTGGAGGTTCGAAGGCCATGACAGGACCTCTCTGCTTGTTTCTGTCCTGTCTCTCTGTCTCTCTCTCTGCCTTCATCTTGTGGATTACATGTAAGCTCACAGCTACTGCTCACCCACCATGCCTGCCTGTGGCCATGCCCTCCACCATGGTGACCATGAACTAACCCTTGGCAACAGTAACCAAGCCCTCAGTTAAATGTTTTCTTTTCTAAGTTGCCTTTGCCATGGTGTCTCTTCACCCCAGTGGGACAGTGACTAAGACAGCATCTCTGGAGCCTGTATCCTCCTTGCCGTCTGTGTGGTGAGTGTTAGGGTTCGGGTGATCAACTGAAGAAAGGTTCCGAGGCTGTAGGCAAAAACAAAGAGTGGTTTTACTCTAGCATGCTAGGATCGCCTCTCTCCTCTGGGGCTCGACCCCGAAATGAGCACGCAGGCTCAATTTATAGACAGTTGGAGGGATTTGTGACGACAGAATGTATGAGCAGAGTGTACGAGCAGATTCAGGACTGGCTGTTTGGTTGGTTATTGGGGTCTTCTGAGTCAGTGAAGTTTTTGCTCTTACTCAGGAGTTGACCTTTAATTTGATTGGATGGGGCCAGCTCTAGCTGTGTTCTTTATCAAGGCCATGAAGTAGTAAAAACTTAGTATCTAGTCATTTTGTCCTATAAGTTGATTAGCTGCGCATGAGCTGTCTATAACTTGTGGGTTTTTTTTTTTTAAAGACTTGTTAGAAACTTGGCCTAGTTAGGCAGAATGAAAACCTGAAGCCTGTCATGGGGTTGGTTTAGTCAAGCAACTGGGATCATTGGGGGGCTTGGGGGTCCCTGGGGTCAGGTCCCTTCAGTGAGGGGTTTCAAAATACTGTCCTCCAAGCACACAGCCTACCTTGGCATATAGCCATCCCTTTATATCTCTGGCCAAAGCAAGGAGACAAGGCGTTGAGTGTTCTCATGTCTAAAGGCACACAGGGGGCCAGTGTTCAAGGCTCTCTCATAAGGTAAGAAACAGAGCTAGTCACGAGGGACAGGGTCAGGGCTGCCACCACCATGGATTGCTGTGGCTCTGTGAGCCAACTGTCAGTCTGGATGGGATGTTGTTCAGATGGACTCACTTCTCAAGTGTTAAATATGCTAAGCATTTCTCAGAATTTTAACTAAGTTAGTAAGTAAAGAGTTTTGAGATAGGGTCTTACTATGTTTGTAACCCTGGCTGACCATGAACTGATAGCCCCTACCCCCACACACCTTTTGAGACAGGGTTTGTTTCTGTAGTCCTGGCTGACCTGAAACTGGATATGAGGGCTAGGCTGACCTCAAACTCACATTAGTTCCACCTGCTTCTGCCTCTTTTTTTCCCCCCCTTAGGAAAGAAATTTTCATGCAACAAAACTTACAAATAAATGTATCTTTCCCTACATTACTGTCCTCTTTAAAAGGTCCCCTTTTAGCTGGGCATGGTGACACATGCCTTTAATCCCAGCTCTTGGGAAGCAGAGGCGGGCAGATCGCTGTGAGTTCGAGGCCAGCCTGGTCTACAAAGCGAGTCTAGGACAGCCAAAGCTACACAAGGAAACCTTGTCTTGAAAAACCAATATAGCCAGGCGTGGTGGCACACGCCTTTAATCCCAGCACTCGGGAGGCAGAGGCAGGAGGATCACTGTGAGTTTGAGGCCAGCCTGGTCTACAAAGTGAGTCCAGAACAGCTAAGGCTACAAAGAGACCCTGACTCGAAAAACCAAAAAAAAAAAAAAAAAAAAAAAAAAAAAAAAGAAAAGAAAAGAAAAACCAATATAAATAAATAAAAATTAAAAAAATAAAAATAAAAGGCCCCCTTTTATCCTAAATTGAAAAATATTTTTTTCTTACTATAAAGAAAGCTTTGAAGAAGAAAATATTTCTGGAGTTTGGTTGCACATCTGCAGAACTATTGTCCCATTCCCCAGTCTATATTGCCCACAAAAATTAGGGAATCTGTGGATTCCTCACCCATCATCACTGGGGCAACTCCCTCCCAGAGCACTCTGGGAGGACTCACATGGAAGGTGGGGAGGAAGGAGAAAGTATGATCCTGACCAAGAAAATCCTCCTGGGTCAGACATGCCAGCTGCCAGGGCCCCGCCTAGTGATACAGGAAGGAAAGGCCTATGGAAGGGCCAGCTTTCCCTTCTGAGCTTCAGTTAGCCAGGTCACTGGCAGCGGTGGGAGGAGGGATGGAGGGTGGCAGGCAGGGGGGTGGGGTGGGGGGGGAGGGGAGGGCCTAGAGCACCACACCTGAGCCAGTAGGTGAGCTGTTTAGGGACTCAAGTTCAGTTTTCACCGAAGCCATGCCTACCTGGCATGCTGAAAGCTGGCCGTCTCAAGGCAGGAGGAGAGCCTGACTGTCTGCGGGAGACTCTGAGTCAGGATGCTGTCTGTCCTGAGAGGCACACAGAGGTAAGGTGATACGGTTCTGGGTGGCCGGCACAGGGGGCCATTTGATTTCCTTCTAGAACAGTTCAGAAAGCTGACAAAATATGTTGACGGTATTTGTCTTTGAAAGGAAAGTTGGCTTGGATTTGGGGACTCTTCTTTTGAAATCAGTCTTTTTAAGATTCCATTTCAACCTTTTAATGCTTTGTTACTGAGGATTAAACCCAGGAATTTGCCCTTCAGCTTACGGTGAAAACAAGCATGCAACCGTAGAATTATACCCCAGGCCAAGTTTCACTTCAGACAGGAGAACGTTCTGGAATTTGGGAAGCCCATGAGAAAGCTGCAGGCCCAGCACAGAGGTATTGAAGTTACCTTGGTTACTTGGGCTGGAGATGGAGGGCACTGGGGCCAGGGACTTACTGGCTTGGTCCAGTGAGTTCTGTCCTGCTCTGTGGCTGGGTCCCTGGGCTTGTAAGAATGTATGTCCTGTGGGCCCCTCACAGAGTGGCCCTCATTTATGGCCACACACAGAAGCTTGGCCTCTACCCTGAATTATGCATCCCTCTGTTGTCACGGATACTGCTGGCATATTGTAAAGAATTGGATGAGAGGTTTCCTAGTTATCAGTGGTTAAGGCACAAACCTCTGCCAGCTTCAGGGCAGCCCTCAGCCTAGCGACATTCCATACTAGGTCCCTGTTGTCTCTTGGGACCCTAGTCTGATGGTGGAAGGCCTAAAGGGGAAGTCTCCCCAAGGGACAGAGCTGCCCATCGGGGCCTGTGTAACCTGTGTGGATGGTATCTGTCCCCATGGGACGTTGATGTGTCCCTGTGGTTGGCTGTCACTTGAGGCCAGCTACTGGGTTCTAGTCCGGGAGCTGGCTTTGCAGAGGAGTGAAGTAAGGAAGCATGGCTACAGTTTGCTGGTCCTCACCCTGTTGGCCACAGGTGACTGGGTGAGAACCGAGGCTGAGTGTGGTGGCATATGCCTGTTGTGTGACAGTCTTTTTTTTTTTTTTTTTTTTTTTTGAGACAGGGTTTCTCTGTGTAGCCTTGGCTGCCTGGACTCACTTTGTAGACCAGGCTGGCCTCGAACTCACAGCGATCTGCCTGCCTCTGCCTCCCAAGTGCTAGGATTAAAGGCGTGCGCCACCACGCCCGGCTTGTGTGACAGTCTTTTCCTGCAGAGACACAACACACATCTACTCACCCCAGATTAAGGATCCCATGACAGCCCCAGAGTACAGATACCACCAAAGTCCAACTTGGTGAACTTGGGGTTACTTACAGGAATATGAGTGAAGGGTTACTTAAAGAAGCCGAAATGACTCAAAGTCAGCTGCATCACCAAAGCCCACCCCAGCTCACATGAGTGACAGCTCACAAAGTTTGGAACCTGGAGCACCTGGAGGCTGCTCAACAGACAGGAGACCGTCCTTTGCAGGTGCCTCAGTTGGTCTAAACCTCTTCCAGGTAGCTGTTCTGGTCTCAGCCTTAAGGCGGGGAGGGGGGGGGGACGACTCAGCTTTTTTTGTTTACTCTGGCAGGGAGGGGCCTATAGACTCTGGTCAATTTCAGGGACTTCTGAAGGGATGTATTTTGAGTTGTTTACCGTCTTGTTTAAGGAGCTTCCTACAAGACGGAATGTTTCATTCTCTGAGGAAGCTTTTACACACCAATGCCTTTATCCCAGCACTGAGGGGGCAGCTCTCTTGTGAGTTCAAAGCCAGCCACTGTCACTAGTGAGATCCTGTTTCAATAATTAAACAACCAAGCAGATAAATAAATGAACGGAGCAGCTGGATGTAGTGACACACACCTTTAATCTCAGCGTTTAGGGGGCAGAGGGAGGCAGATCTCTGAATTTGAAGCCAACCTGGATTATGTAGCAACTTTCAGGATACCCAGGGCTACAAAAAGACTGTCTGAAAAAACAAACAAACAAAAGAATGAATGAAACAAAACAAAACAAAACAAAAAAACCGAAGGAAGGAAGAAAGTACTGAGGTCAGTTTTTCTGCCCATGGAGGAAGCGCCATTGTTGACCGATTGTCGCTCATCTGTCATGGAACATAATCGGTCCCTGCCTGGGCAGGCGTAAGATCTCTCTGGCAGGAATCCTAGAAAGGCTTGAGATTCAAACAGGCTCTGGAGTCTAATGGGCAGTTCCCAAGTAGATGATACCCTGTTCTGTTTGTGGAGGGCACCTGACATACGGTAGAGGCCTGAGTCCACGGAGCTTGGCTGCCTGAAAGCTAGGTCAGCAGGTGAAAGTGCTTGCTGGCAAGCCTGGCAAGCTGAGCTTAGTTCCTAGAACCCATGGAGTGGAAGGGGAACCGACCTTCACATGCATGTCATGGTGTGCATACATGTACATACACACGTATGGACAATAAACGATAAATAGATTTAAAATGTGGAGGAGAAGTGTCTCCTGTCCTTGCAGCTGGAGGCTGGCTTGTGACTTAGAGCCAAGCGCCAGGTGGTCTTATGTCAGGGAGATATGCTGGTAAAACAGTGCTGTTTTGTGAAGCTGGCAGAAGGCTTGTGAAGGTTTTAGATTTGTTTGTTTGTTTGTTTTTGTTTTTTGAGACAGGGTTTCTCCCTGGATCCTTGGCTGTCCTGGACTCGATTTGTTAACCAGGCTGGCCTCGAACTCACAGAGATCTGCCTGCCTCTGCCTCCCTGAGTGCTGGGATTACAGGTGTGTGTGCCACCAATGACTGGCTCCCAGTGGAAAGTTTAAGTCAACCGCTCTGAAAAAGAAGGGAAGAGGTCCTTTCTCTTTCTGCATGTTAGAATCAAGATTTATTTTTAAAATTTAAGTTTCTGTTTGTCCTCATGCAGAGGCGTGGGTGGGGTGCAGGGTCTTGGCCTATAGCTGCTTTGGTCCCCTGCTCAGGCAGGGAGGGTGTGGGGGAGAGTTATGGGCTGTGTTGAAGCAGGCGGCAGGTGGTGGGCTTGGTGCCCTCTTCAGCTTGTGACTTGGGAGTCCTGGACCTTGACTTGGTCCTAAGGTTGCTCCTGTAAAGGCTCATTCCTGGTAAACTGTAAGACAGGTGGTCAATGTGTGCTGAAATTTTATGCATCTGAGAGGAGGCCAGTAAAAGGCAGCATGTTTAAGGAATGATTTTTATGGGGAAGAACAAAACGATGGCTGAGGAACAGAAGGGTGAACACTGTGCTCTACAGTTTTCCTATCAGCGGGGGAATCTTACTCTAATTACCTAAGGCTGTAAAGTGTACAGTCACCTCCCCAGGGAGTGCTAACCACAATGACACGAGAAGCTCTTGACTTGGGGTGGTCCTATGATGGTACTGGGAAGGCTTATCCCCTTTAACTCAGTGAGAAGTCTTCAATAGAAGCTCTGAAACCTCACTGCTGCCTTTGGTTGGTTGGTTTTCTTTTCTTTTCTTTCTTTCTTTTTTTGGGGGGGTTTGCTTTTTTTTTTTTTTTCCTACAGGGTTTCTTTGTGTAGCCTTGGGTGTTCTGGACTCGCTTTGTAGACCAGGCTGGCCTGGAACTCTGTCTGCCTCTGCCTCCCCGAGTGCTGGGATTAAGTGTGTCACTGCACCTAGCACAACATTTTACATATTGTTTGCAGGGGGTAATTGGACAGAGTCAGCAAGATGCTATCATACAATGGCACGGAGTCTGCAAGAAGATAATCAAGCCGTGTTGCATAAAGGGAACATAGGTCATGTCATGTGCACCAAGTGCCACAGACCAGCACTCAGTGACGTTGAGACTGATAACCACGGCCCTTCAAGGAGGGAGAAAAAAAATCAAGCTCCCAGGATCTGAAGCCAGATCTCCCCAAACACCTTAACCTCAGGCCATTATTGGCCTTTCCAAGCACATTTAGACAGGTAATAAGTCTCTGTATATATCAGGGTCTCAGGGGAAGTCCCTGACCAGCCTGGCCCTTAACACCTTCCATCTTCTCCAAACACATGAAACTTTGGATCCACAACTGGGCCTCAAGCCACAGGATATTAGTGGGTTGTCACATATAGGTGAGAGGTGACTGGTGTTCCATGGTTCCTCCCTGTCAGCTACCATGGATCATGGGTCAAAGTGTCGTACTAGAGCTTCTCAGAGTGCAGAAATCTCCTCATGATCCTGGTTCTGGGAAGGAGAGGAGCCAGTGGGATGGTGCTTGGGGGCCCGGGGAGCAGGTAACTCCTCACAGAGCAAACACAGTAAGGCTGCTAACTGGAAAGCCAGACCCAGACACTGAGAAGTGATGTAAACCCTTAGTGTATACAGCAGAGCTTACTAAGGCTACAGGAATCCCCCAATCTCCAAGGCTAGGAAGAGATGGCTTTCTAATACTCTATTACATGTCCAGGGGCATCATCAGCCAGAGTGGCTGCGTCTCATGTGCTGGCTCTGAGTCCTGGCTTGACATGGCCTATGAATTAGGCACCAGCAGAGGCCCGTCCTGCAGGCAGCTCTGACCCCTGACTATGTCCTTCACTGGGGCTTGGCTTTAGCTGCAGAGCAGGAGCAAGTCCTCTGAAATGCTTCTGCTTTCACTTCAGCAGGTGGAATGGCAGCACACTCCCTCTCTGTCCCAAGATGTCCCACTTGTCAGTCAGCTGCCTCATGTAGCCCCTCCCCACATAGGGAGGCTTAAGTGAGAACAGCTCCATTCAGTTCTTTGGAAAGTAGAGTCTGTGAGAAGGAAATGTATGCCTGTGTGTGTGTGTGTGTGTGTGTGTGTGTGTGTGTGTATGCATGTGTTTATATGAGTGTGAATGTGTATATGCAAATTGTGTGAGTGTGTGTATGTGTGGGTGGGTATATTTGCGTGTATGTGTGTGTGTGTTTGCATGTGAATGTGTGTATGTGATTGTGTGTGAGTGTTATGAGTGTGTGTATGTATGTGTATGTGAGTGTGTTTGTGTGTGTGTGCATGTGTATATGTGAGTATGTGTATATGAGTGTGTTTGCATGTATGTGTAGTATAGTGTGTGTGTGTGTATGTGTGTGTGCGCGCGCGCGCGCTGGGAAGAAATGTCTCCTGGGCTTGAAGACAGCACCTCTCTTTGTCCTCCCAGGATAGGGTTGGGTAAGGAGAGGAAACAAGAGCTTGTGCTCTCATCAGGACAGAAATCCCAATGTTCCTATTAGTGTTCTTAATAGGACACTATCGCTTTCTAAGGTCTATCTCAAACTGTTTTCCACTGGAGGCTGGGCCTTGCCGTGGGGCTCAATCCATACATCTGCCCTTCAGTCTTCCCTGTGCAGCTCAGGGGCGTGGGAGGGCCTGCATGCTCCCAGACCTAGGTGCTCCAGGTCCTGGGACAAGCAGGCTTGTGTCACCCATGCTCTGGGCTTACCAGGTGTTACAGGGTTACTTCTTGAGCAGTTGGCGGGGCTGTGTAGTCACGTGGCACTGAGCAGGCACTGCCCACAGGTCCTTCCAGGTGGTACTCTTGTTCCTGGTGCTGGCTGTGTTCCTGATGCTTGGTTTCCTGCATGTGGACTTCAAACTCCTCTCACCGTAAGTTCTGTGCAGACGCCTTACACTGTGGGAGTCTGTGCTCTGCCCCTACAGCCCCAGGCTCCTCCCCAGTGCCAGGACCCTCTCCTGCCTGCTTTAAGAACATCATCACTGAGTTTCAGTGTCTTCTCTGGGAGGGAGTCGTGAGCTATGCTTATCCTGGGCCTGTCTCCTATGATGACAAGCCCACTGGGAAGGCTTCTGGGGAGGCTCTGAGGCCCGGCCTGGCCAGCCTGGCCTGGGAAGGGAACCGAGTGGAGTTGGGTCTACACTAGGAGCTTTGAGAAGGTTGCCTCCTGGCCTATGGAAATGGCCTGGCTTCTAGCATGGCTTCTGGGTGGTGAGGTCATAACTGTGCCCCTTTGTCACCAGGCCCCAGACCATTCTTTCCCCTGCCTGCCAGGACTACATCATCTAGGGAGTGGCCATCCATGCCCACTTGCACAATCAACTGCCTCCCAGGCCAGGAATTTTCCCAGGACTCTAGGAGGCTCTTATTTTCCTCCCCTTCATGTTGTCTTTGGTTGGATTTGTATGGCAAGGAGAGTAAACCATCCTCTGAGAGAATGCACTGTCCCAAGGTCCACTGGATCCTGCTCCTCACCGTCCTTGTCAGTCTTACTGGCTTACATTAAGACAGAAAGTTACCTGGTGACCAGGCTCTATCTGGCTGCATCCTATCATTTGTTAGGCTGGCTGACCTTGGCTGAAATCCCAGGGCCGCTGCCATACAGGGTTCCCTGAGAGGCAGCAGGTTTTAGGGCATATGGGAATGCTTGGGGTCTGGGGTATCTCCCATGACTTGCATGGAAACCGAAAGTACAGCTGTTGAGGACATCTTGTTGTGAGGGGACATCCTATCTGTCACAGAGAATCCCCCTGGACTGCAAGATTGCTGAGTGGAGGGGCTGGGCTAGGGATGCAGCCCTGGAGGATGGTGAGTGATGGTATTGGGCCTCCATGTTGATGGGTCCTAGTTGGGGGATGCTGTTGAAGGATGCGGATGCTGTGCGGCTCCTTTATCGATGATGGCCTGCACTGTCTCTACTAGTCTGCTCAGGGACAAGGCCCAGGAACCACCAGTCACCAATATCATGTTTCTCAAGACGCATAAGACCGCCAGCAGTACAATTCTCAACATCCTCTACCGCTTTTCGGAGTCGCACAACCTGTCCACAGCGCTGCCCGAAGGCTCTAGTTTCCATCTGGGCTACCCGTGGCTTTTTGTGACACGGTATGTGGAGGGCATGCAGCAGGCTGACAGCCTACACCATCGTTTCAACATCATGTGCAACCACCTGCGGTTCAACTTTCCTGAGGTGTGAAGCGTGGAGGTGGGGGAAGGGGACGGCCTTGCCCGGAGGAGCTATGGGTGTGACCGTGGTGCCCACAGGGGGTGGAGGTGGGAAAGCTGAGGAGTAGTTTGGAGTTGGAGGATTGGAGAGGTCTGCCTGTAGACCTGCCAAGGTCTCTCTCCTCAGCCTGTTAATGCTGTAATTGCTCTTGGCACATGACACGTAGCCCCAAGGCTGTCCTTCTTCTTCTTCTTCTTCTTCTTCTTCTTCTTCTTCTTCTTCTTCTTCTTCTTCTTCTTCTTCTTCTTTTAATATTTTATTCAATTTTAATTTATGTGTGTTGGTGTGAGGGTGTCAGAATCTTGGAGTTACAGAAAGTTGTGAGCTGCCATGTGAGTGCTGGGACTTGAACTCAGGTCCTTTGGAAGAGCAGGCTCTTAACCACTGAGCCATATCTCCAGCCCCAAGGCTGTCTTCTTGAGGGTGTTCTGGCCCTCATATCTAGGAGTTCCTAGTTCCGGAAGAACACACTGGGCTTTTGTTGACCTTAAAATGTTACACTTGCTCCCTCTGGTGCGCCTCCAGCTCTGTTCCAGGGAGCTGGGATCAGGTGGGAGGTAAGGGCTTTGCAGGCAGCTGCACAGTCCACCCAAAAACGGGACTCTCAGCGTCTTTAGTCCCAGCTACTTCTTCTCCAAACAGGTGCAGAAAGTCATGCCCAATGACACTTTCTACTTCTCCATCGTACGGAACCCGGTTTTCCAGCTGGAGTCCTCCTTCATCTACTACAAGAGCTACGCGCCGGCTTTCCAGAGAGTCAAGAGCCTGGATGAATTCCTGGCAGATCCGTGGAAATACTACAACGACAGCATGGGCCTAAAGAACGTCTACGCAAAAAACAACATGTGGTTTGATTTCGGCTTTGACAACAACGCCCCGGTTGAAGCGGACTATGTTCGCACGTGCCTCGCGGAGGTGGAGCGCCGATTCCATCTGGTGCTCCTCACAGATCACTTTGACGAGTCTATGGTGCTGCTGCGCAGACGGCTGCGCTGGCAGCTGGATGACGTCGTGTCCTTCAAGCTGAATGTGCGCAGCGAGCGTACCATCTCGCACCTGACCCCGGAGAGCCAGGAGCGGGCCAAGCGCTGGTGTGCGCTCGACTGGCAGCTCTACCTGCATTTCAACCGCACGTTTTGGACCCAGCTGTATGCGGAGCTAAGCCCGCGCCAGCTCAGGGAAGAACTGGAGCAGCTGCGGGCGAGGCGGCGCGAACTCACCACCCTGTGTCTTCAGGATCCAGAGCCCAAGAACAAAACTCACATTGACGACTGGAATCTGCGTCCTTACCAGTCTGGAAATGCTGAAATTCTGGGCTACAACCTTAGGGATGGTCTGGACAACAGCACACTGCGCATCTGCCAGAGGATGGCGATGCCGGAGCTCCAGTACATGGCCCACCTGTACTCGCTGCAGTTTCCCAACAAGACTCCCAAGAACATCCCATTCCTGAAAGAATAGGGGGGTTAGCTAAGTGACCCATTCTCCCCAGGCTTCCCTGGGAGCCCTAGGGTTTTTTTTTTTTTGCCAGCCTACCTTTCCAAAGTGAAGAACAGGGTGAAACTGTGAAGAGACTCACCCATCCCCAGCTCTGAGAAGAGAGTCCTACACCTAAGACAACAGGTACCGCTGGGCCATAGCAGAATCCACCCATTGTAAAGACATGTTCTGGACAGGCAAGAATGCCAGTGACCTTTTATTACCTGTTCACAGAGTTAGTCTAAACAGCCCATCAGGTGAACATCAGCCCAGGGGAGCACCAGGGCTGAGGCAGTGGGCCTGGGGATCCACCAAGAAACTCAAAACAGCTCCTTGGGATTTTCTAGCCAGGCGAATTCACCCCTGACCACAGAGGCATGCCTGTACAGGGTACAGAGGCAGCCGCTCAGAGGTGGGTCCAGGGGAGATGGGATGCAGGCAGCCTTCCATCTTTGGCTTTATGAAGAACAGTGTCAACCGAGAGACAGGCACAGTCCACTTTTTAGCTTCCTGCTGAACAATCCTAAAGGAGAAAGTGCCTGACTTGCCAAAGGTGCCTAGAGGGTCTCAGGGTACTGTACCTTGGTTGCTCTGGAAACCATGCTGGGTATAGTCTCAGAGATCATCTTTTGGGTATCTCTCTTACTCATCCATGCAGAGATACTAAGCATCCAGCTCTGGCAGGGTAAGGTACCTGGTTACCCAGGGGTGCCTAACACCAGGCAGCCTAGGAAGGGCAGGGTACTGTGTTGGGGAAGAAGCCACTGTCACATACTCAGTGTAGAGTTTCAGTCTGAGCCTTGCTTGTTGAGCTTCGGTGGAGACATTTCTTCTGTGTCAGAGCCCCCAACTCTGGGCAAGAGGGCCCATGCTCCTTTGGACACCAATTTAATAGGGGTACTTTAAGAAAAGAAATTGTTGGTGAGTTTAGAGATGGTACAATGAGTCTGTCAATCCAAAAGGATGTTGTAAATTTAAAAATGACATCCCCCACCAGCCAAGGACAATACAGGTGGTAAACTTTAAACCCCTACCCAGATCTAGCCAATGGTCAGAACATTCTCCACAGTTGAGTGGAGAGTGGGATATGACTTTCTCACGTACTCTGGTGCCTCACATTTGACCATGTCCCCTGGAGGGGGGAGACCTGGTAGCACTCAGAGGAAGGATAGCAGGCTACCAAGAAGAGACTTGATACCCTATGAACATATACAGGGGGAGGAAGTCCCCCTCAGTCACAGTCATAGGGGAGGGAAGTAAGGGGAAAATGGGAGGGAGGGAAGAATGGGAGGATACAAGGGATGGGATAACCATTGAGATGTAACAAGAATAAATTAATTAAAAAGAATGACATCCCCAAACTGAACAAAGATAATCAAGAATGCCACGGATGGTGGCACAGGCTTTTAATCCCAGCACTGAGGAGGCAGAGGTAAGGAGATCTCTGAGGTCAAGGCCAGCCTGGATTACAGAGTGAGTTCCAGACAGCCATGGGTACAGAGCGACGCCCCATCTAAAAGCAAAACAAAAAGAAACAAAATAGGAAACCACAAATAAACAAGCAAAAACAACCCCCCCCCAAACCTCTGAATTTAGACAAAATTTACTCTTAGTCAATTTAGGTCTTCTGGAAGAGAAGTAAAAGAAAAAGTATTGGCTTAGAACCCCAAGACTCAAGTTGTTGGACCAAGTTCTCAGCACAAAGGGTTTTTTGCCCCAAAGGCAGGAATAAGGGACAAAGACAAAAGACAGAGGAAGAGGGAGAAGGGGAAGGGAACAAAGGAAGGGGAGAAAAGAGGCAAAGGAGAGAGAGGAGGGGTATTTATCCTGGAGTGTCAACAAAGGAGCACCTCTGGATAGACAGGAGATAGTCGTGGCACACAGGAAAATGGCAGCTTATAAAGGTACAAGGGGAAACCCTGTGTTAGGATGAGGTGTTTAGTTTTAATTGGGCATGGTTAATTAGGTGAGCCAACAGGTGCTTTTGATAGCTGGACTTCAATATTTTGATAGCCGGACCTTGGTAGTCAGTCACCCTCAGGAGGACAAAGTCACCAAATGAGCGGCTAGGCCTTGGTGGCTCGCTTCAGCGATGTAGCCGAATGGAATCTAAGAGAGGGGCAAAGCCTGCCGGAGTCATGCTCGCTATGCTTGAGCTGGCCAGAGTGCCTTCATGAAAGATGTGCTCTTAGCTTCTGCCTTCTCTCCAGCTCCTTAATTAGAACTTTTCACTCTTAGTACACTTCATTGTTTTCTTTCTTCTTTTTGCCAGTTCTGGAGGTGGAACCCAGGACTTCAAGTTTGCTAGGCAAGCTGTCTAACACTGAGCCGTGTCCCCAGCCCTGAAAGACTCAGGAAGCAGGAAGTAGAATGACAGCAGCATTAAGTGTGCTCTCTCTCTCTCTCTCTCTCTCTCTCTCTCTCTCTCTCTCTCTCTCTTTCTCTCTCTCTCACACACACACACACACATGTGAGACAGTTGAATGTTGGCTTATATGCATGTGTGTGATTCGTAAAGCCATTCTTTGAACACATGCTTTCTCTCAGGAAACAAATGTTCTTTATGTAGACTAGGACATATTTGTTGGTAGACACACATATGCACACACACACACACATATATACTATTTTCTTAGAGCATAAGAAGCTGAGAGTCCTTGAATTATAGTCAGCAACTGACGTTTCATCATTTTAATGTACTGAGGAATGACTCATGAATTTCTATGACTTAATTTAAAATTTCCATAACCATGGATCCCATTTCATTCATACTTTATTTGTTACAACTATACCTAGATTATACATGAAAGTTAGGTTACTAGAAAAGCAAAATAATAACTTATGGGCTGGAGAGTTGGTTCAGAGGTTAAGAGCACTGACTGCTCTTCCAGAGGTCATGAGTTCAATTCCCTGCAACCACATGTTGGCTCACAGCCATCTATAACGAGATTTGTATACACAATAAAGAAATAAATCTTATTTAAAAAAAACAATAACTTATTTAGGACCCTGATCAAGGTAAAATCATTGTCCCAATATGCAGGAATAATGGGCATCGCTTTGCACATTCTAATGTATATTTGTTCTCTTCACTCAAAAACACAACTCTCACCCCAAGGGGATAAAGAGATAGTTTATTCTGAAGCCGAATGTGACTGACCCGGGAACAAACAACTTAGGTTACCTTGAAGTCATGTTCTATCCTGACAACAGTTTGATACATTAACATAGTGGCAGAACAAAGAAATTCATAAGATAAAGCACTTTTAAAATACATCACTGGAAATAGTAGGTGGATGGGTTCCAGAAAAGTGGAGGAAGGCCTGCCATAGACCTCAGGTGCTATCTGGTGACATTCCGAGCTTTTGGGGTGATGGAAGCAAGGGGTCTGTTAATACATTCCAAAAGGGTTTACCTATCAGTCACAAGGATGTTCAGTCAGACACAGAGGTGGGCAACAAGTGGACAGAGGGGCTGTGCTGGCAAGTTTTATGTCAACTTGACACAAGCTGAGTACAGTCACCTGAGAGGAGAGAGCTTCAGTTGAGAAAATGTCTCCGTAAGACTGGTCTGTAGGGAAGACTATGGAGCATTTTCTTAATTAGTGACTGATGGGGGAGGGCCCAGGTCACTGCGTGTGGAGCTACCCTGGCTTGGTGGCCCTGAATTCTGTAAGATACCGGGTTAAACAAGCCACAGAGAGCAAGCCAGTTAAGCAGCATTCCTCTGGCCTCTGTATCAGTTCCTGCTCTGAATCTCGCCCACTGTGCGTTCCTGCCTTGGCTTCTCTCCGTGGACTGTGATCTAAGATGCACAAGGCAAATAAACTCTTTGCTCCCCAACTTTCTTTTGGTCACAGCAGCAGCAGTCCTGATCATTACAGGGGCTACAGAAGTGTCACTCAGCCACAGCTTCCCAACCTCTCCCACGGCCACTGGGGTGCTAATCAGTTCATCGGCATAGGAGGAAGCTTGATATAGAATATCGTTCTTTCCAGAAACGTGTCCACAAGTCCCTCTGCGTGCCAAGCACTTGGCGTTTTGTGTGTCTCGGGCCACATAGGTTTACCGTCCCACACCATGAGGAGATGAGGTAGATGAAACGGAGTAGCAGACAGAAGAGCAACCAGGAGAGAGGAATAGCAGCATCATAGCATTAAATTTTACTAGCTATTATGCCCAGTCTACAAAAAAAAAAAATCCCCTTTATTTAATCTAATGTATAAAATATAATGGGAGTAGCTTAAATCAAAATAATCAAGAAAACTGCCAGGCTTAATGGAGGGAAGGGAGCAAGCAGATGAGGGAAATAGGCATTTTAAAGAATCAAAATTTACACATTAAAAAAAAATTGTTTTTCAGGAGGACAGGATCTCTCTGTGTTAGCCGTGACTGTCCTGGAGTAGCTTTGTAGACTAGGCTGGCTTCGAACTCAGAACGATCCGCCTGCCTCTGCCTCCCAAGTGGTAGAATTAAAGATGTGAGCCACCACGCCCTGCTACATTTTAAAATTAGAGTAATGAGAGACGTTGAAGACTTCTGTGACACCCCCCCAAAAAACAAACAAACAGACAAAAACAAACCCAACAGTCCAGACAGGAAGCTGTTGAAGAGAGTCCTTAAAAACTGTGGTAAAGATGTTGCAGTGCAGCGGCGGGGGTAGGGAAGGACTCAAGCTTTCTTTAAGGGGCTGGCCATGGGGAGTTTGACCATGCTCCAGTGAGTATACAGGTAACACAAATTGTGGACTAGGTGGGTTTTTGGGAGGGTGGGGGCGGGGGATGGTACAAGGGTGGGAGGGTGTCTGTTACCAGGGAGGAATGGGGATCGACAGTGATGGGGTTCGTTGTATGAAATTCTCAAATGATTAGTAAAAATATTAGATTGGTGGGAAAAAAAGGCCTAGACTCCTTATATGTTTCTCCCTGTATCTACAATTATTTATACTCTACAAACTATTTATATTTAGAGTATTAAAAAAGTCACTATACATTTTCTTGTGGTCACTTTGATCTAGCGATAACCTCACTGTCGTGGCTACCTCTAACTCTGTTTTTTAGGGAGGAGGGCACTGTCTCACTGTGTGTCTCTGGCTGGCCTAGAACTCACTTTGTAGATCAGACTGCCCTCAGACTCACAATAAGATTTTATTTTAAACCTTAGTATTGTACAAGGTTATAGTTTGGGAAAGTGAAGGAGAAATCACAAAAGAAATTAGACAACAACATAGCATTCTTTAAAAAATTCTAATAAGATTGTTTTTTCCCTACACACCTTTGTTGTTACTAAGAACAGTGCTAGAAGAAGAGACTAGCCCTGCTAAATCTTTTGTTTTTCTTTTTCTTGAAATGGGGTTTCTCCCTGTAATAATAGCTCTGGAGGTCCTGGAACTTTCTCTGTAGCACAGGCTGGCCTCTCAAATGCTGGGATTAAAGGTGTGCACCACCACCATGCTTGGCATGTTTGAACTTTTAAATTACATTTTTATTTTTATTTTTCTGAGACAATGTTTCTTTGTGTAGCCTTGGCTGTCCTGGACTCACTTTGTAGACCAGGCTGCCCTTGATCTCACAAAGATCCGCCTGCCTCTGCCTCCCAAGAGTGCTGGGATTAAAGGCATGCACCACAACCACCTGGCTGAAATAAAAAATTTTGATTGATAAAACAAATAAAAGAAAACCATCAAGGAAGTTGCCATCATTTCTGGGCAGCCAGGTGTTGATCTCACAACATGTAAAATATTACAGGACAATTTTCTTCAACTGGAAGAACCTAGCCATAGGTGGGATAAACTAGGGCAAAGGTTGTCTGCCCAGTGAAAAAGAGCCTGTGCCAGATAGTCCTGGTAAAGCAAAGCTCTGCCTAAATACTTGGAATTCCCAGGAAGAGTTGTGGGATTTTCTTTGGTCTTGGTAGACAGATAAAATTCTAAAGTCTGAAAAGATGGTCCCCTTCCAGAGTTTCTGTTGGATGTGTCACGGTCCCTTTGTGTGCAATGGTACCGTAGGAGACACGGTTGCAGCATCTGGAGGAGTTCTATGCCTTTTTAGGAGCTCCACTCAGGGAATGCAGACTTGTTGATTTCCCTGCAGAAAGACATTTCATGAAGAGCCAGTCTGAAGGAGAACTGGAGTCTGTAAGGGAAAAGCTTTAGCATAGTGTGATGAAAGTTCCACAAGAAAGAAGCCACACCCTCCATCTGCGGAACCTTCTGAAGGCTGATGGGAATACTGAGCTCAGCGACGACAGTGACGTTGCAGCTTCAGGACCTTCTCACATTCATCTTGGCCGTCTTTTAGCTTCCTGATTGCACGTCTTGGTCTGATCTAATCCCAACTAATGGAAAAGACCCTTTGGAATGTTTTCTTTCACCAACCCAGAGGCTCTGACTGTCATTAGATAGCATCTGAGGCTTATAGAAAAGGTTTCTCCACATTGTTCTAACCGCCTACCTAATGTTCCTATGGATGTATTTGAAAAGTGCCTTAATTTGTGACTTTTTTTTTTTTTGCACTATCTCTCTGAAAAATGTTTTTAATCAAACTATTATTGAGTTGTGACATGGATTTGTGTTTCGGGGTCACTCATTTGCCTCCAGAATAAACTATGTCTTAAAAAAAAAAGTTTTATATTATGTGTATAGGTGTTTTGCCTGCATGTATGTCTGTGCGTACCTGTGTACCTGGCGTCTGAGAAGGTCAGAGGAGAGTGTGGGTTCCCCTTGAATGGGAAGTTACAGATGGTTGCCAGCTGCGGTGAGGTTGCCCTCAGGGCGCTCTGGAAGAGCAGCCAGCACTCTTGACTTTGATCCATCTTTCCAGCCCCAAACTATGTCATTTGAGGTGAAAACTGCAACTTTTGTATTGACAGCTATGGAGCCTGATTGTGGGTTCCCCAAGAATTATCACCCGAAGTGTCCCTGGACAAGAGTGAGGCACTGGCAATGTGGATTTTTCAGGTGGATTTTGGTGAACTCTTTCCTGGACTCAGACCTCTCTTGATCCATTTGTTGTTTATTCTGAGCTTTTTTTTTTTTTTTAGGACCCAATTTTGGCAAATACTTCCTTTTTTCCTTTCCAAAAATTTGACTTACATTCTTTGTGGAGATTTGAACCAGAATGTCTCCTATGTGAATGTTTGGTTCCCTCTATTTCTAAATAGACTTATTTTCTGTGCTTAATGAATCAGAGGTTCCAGAATTCCTGCGCGGGGTGGGGGTGGAGGGATCATAAATGGGTAGCCAACTTGAATTAAGGTTTTAAAAATCATAAACCATACCAGGAAAGTGGGACAGAGGGGAAGACTTCCTACTGGGATCTAGGTGAAAGAATCAAGGGAGAATGGGGAAATAGAAGGATCCAGAGGGTCCTAGAAGCCTACAAGTAGATCATTATGATGGGCAGATCTGGGCCCAGGGGTCCTGCTCAAACTATGGCATCAGCCAAAGACAATACGTGCAGTAAACTTCGAACCCCTACTCAGATCTACCCAATGAACAGGACATTCTTCACAGTTGAGTGGAGGGTGGGGTCTGACTTTCACACGAACTCTGGTGCCCCATATTTGACCATGTCCCCTGGATGGGGAGACCTGATGGCACTCAGAGGAAGGATGGCAGGCTACCAAGAAGAGACTATACAGGGGGAAGAGGTCCCCCTCAGTCACAGTCATAGGGGAAGGGAGTAAGGGTAAAGTTGGCGGGAGGGAGGAATGGGAGGATACAAGGGATGGGATAACAATTTAGATGTAATATGAATAAATTAATAAACTATATTAAAAAATGAAATAAAATCATAAACCTTCATATCAAAGCTGGACGAAGCAACCCTTTTTCGTCTTGTCATGCCATGTTTGGTTGACCTCATTGCAAGGCCCGCTCTTTTCTAAAACGAAATGGAGGAGCAGGGGTGTTGAGGGAGAGCAGAGGGATGCAGGAATGGTGAAGGGGGGGAGGGGAGGCTGTAGTTGGGATGCGCTGTACGAGAGAAGAAAAAGAAAGCCACACAAATAAAATCAACCATCTCGCTGAATTGCAAGAAAGAAGAAAGAAACCTAGAAAATGCATACCTAATAAATAATTGAACGTTTCAAAAAAGGAAAAAAAAAAAACCAAAGATTTAAAAGCATGACTAGGTGCTCCGGAAAGTAATTGCTCTGGGGTCAGGCTCCTTGCTTGCTGCAGCCGCCTTCCCTCCAGAAGTCTTGAGCCCTCACTCTCCCTTGTACCCCTGCATTGAATCACTGGTGTGCCCCACCAAGTCAGACCGTGGACACCAGCTCTGAGACCAGCTCATGGAGACTAAGGACGTGTAGACACAGCAGAGAACGGAAGAGAAGCCCTTCCTAGGGGGGTGCTGGTCAATCAAATGGGGAGCCGGAGGCTGACAATAAGGTAGGTGAAGAGGAGGGAGGTGGGGAGGAAGAGGATGAGGGAGAAGGTGATGGCGAGAAAGAGGATGGAGATGACGACGATGAGGAGGCTGAGGCAGCTACAGGCTAGTGGGCAGCTGAAGGTGGCCAACACGCAAAAGGCCTATGAAGATGACTTGATAGCCAAAAAACAAAACAAAACAGACAAAGCCTCGTTAGATTTAAAAGGTCCCTATGACCTAGCCAATCCTCCATCGCTAGTCTCAGAACCTAAATGTGGTCCCCTTTGGCTAGAGAGGCAGACCCGATTGCCGGCCTGCGGAGGACAGTGCTACCCGTAGCTGACCAGGCTGAATTTTCACAAGGGAGGAAAGGAAGAACCAAAACTTCCAAGGTCCTGACTTTTTACCCCCACTAAAAGAGGGGATGGAGAGATGGTGCAGAAGTTAGGAACACTTGCTACTCTTGCAGAAGACCCAGTTTTGGGATACCCAGTACCCACTCTGCCTCCAGAGCGCTGGGACTAAAGGCGTGCGCCACCACGTCTGGCTGCGTCAGCCACTTTTCCTGATAGTCGGTAACTAGCCCAGCCTTAGGAGCATTCTACTTCGTCTCCCTGTTCTGTGGTGGAAGTTTTGGTTTATATGTAAACGTGCTTGTGTTTTAATCCCAGGTGTGGGATATGAGGGCTGCTCCAGTTTGTCCACAGCCGGTCACTGCCTCATGAGAAGGCACTTGATCTTTGTCAGCTGGGAGCTACCTCCTGCGGGGGCGGGGCGGGGGGGGGGGCAGGGAGGGCGTGGTCTTCGCTACAGAGAATAAAAGCCGGGCCCAGCTAGAGACTGGAGGCTCCCAGAAAGAAGTCTGCTGGTGCTTCCCGTTGCTGCTCCTGATTGCTGATGCAGTTTGAGGAAGAAGAAGTTGGAGATATCCTGAGACAAGGACTGGACTTGGCCCAAGGGACCCAGTGACTCTGAACAGCAGGGAGTAGCGAGGAAAAACAAGCCCTCTTCTTCCCACTCGCCTTCTTCTCTGCTACTTGGTGCTGGGGTCTTAGAAGGGATTGGAGTGGGGTAGGGAGAAAGAGATATAAGGGGGAGGGGGCTGGAGAGATGGCTCAGTGGATAAGAGCATTGTCTGCCCTTCCAGAGGTCCCGAGTTCAATTCCCAGCAACCACATGGTGGCTCACAACCATCTTTACTGGGATCTGACGCCCTATTTTGGCCTGCAGGTGTACATGCAGATAGAACGCTCATACATGAAATAAATAAAATCTGAGAGAGAGAGAGAGAGAGAGAGAGAGAAGGAACCCAAAACAAAAATAGATTTTAAAATTACGCCTATACTCTTGGCTTTTTGAGACAGGCTCTCTCTACATAGCCCTGAATGTCCTGGAACTCACTATGCAGACTAGGCTGACCTCAATCTCAGAGATCTGCCTGTTTCTGCTTCCAAGTGCTGGAATCAAAGGTGTGCGCCGCCATGCCCAGCTCTATGTCTTACGTCTGACTTTACTTGTAGTATAACTATGTTTATTACAGTCACAAACAAGAAAAAAATATACCTTTAAAGAGAGAAAGCAAAATAGCAACAACAAAATCATATTCTGAGTATCCCACTAATATTTTTTGGTGCACATGTCTAGCTGTACTATATTTAGTGAAATGGTATGAAATGGTGAAAAAGGCCAAACAGGAAAGCTTTTTTTTTTTTTGTACATGAAGTTACTGTTATCTATTTATTTATTTTTAAGACAGGGTTTCTCTCTGTAGACTTGGCTGCCTGGACTCACTTTGTAGGCCAGGCTGGCCTCAAACTCACAGAGATCCAGTTGCTTCTGCCTCCCCAAGGGCTGGCATTACAAACGTGTGCTATCCTGCCTGGCTGTTTGTTTGTTTGCTTTTGTTTTGTTTTGTTTTTTGGATGTTTGATGTATGTGTGAAACAATTTCCAATAATAAACTACAGGATCAGAGGTAGGTTCCAGCACCCACTTAAGGTGGCTCACAACTGCCTATAACTCCAGCACCTAGTGATCCAATGCCCTCCTCTGACTTCTATAAGCAACCACAGGGACATTAGCACACACACACACACGCACACACACAAGTAGAAATAAATCTTTTAAAGTCTGACAATTTGTAAATATAAATGAAAGTTAAACATATTTAATTTAAAAATTTTATCTTTGTGTATGATTATGTAGATATTTCATTCATGTCCATATACCCACCTGCAGGCATATATATGTACATAATTAAAAATAAATCTTAAAAAGTTAATAAATTTTGGAAGTAATTTACCTTTTAACTATTCTCAATAATGTTTTTTATTATTGGCCTGTTTTGTTATTTTCTTCTAGATGCAGTTTCTCAGTAAGCTCAAATAACACATCACAGTTTTCTTTTTTTTTTTAAGATTTATTTATTTATTATTATGTGTATAGTGCTCTGTCTGCATGTACACCTGCAGGCCAGAAGAGGGCATCAGAT
Organism: Acomys minous; assembly: GCF_964271855.1. NCBI lineage: Eukaryota > Metazoa > Chordata > Mammalia > Rodentia > Muridae > Acomys > Acomys minous. The sequence continues at coordinate 117,798,982 of NC_140486.1, forward strand.
CACATTATAGATGGTTATGAGCCATGTGGTTTCTGGGAATTGAACTCAGGACCTCTGGAAGAACAGACTGTGCCCTTAACCTCGAGCCATCCCTCCAGTTTTCTAATATAATACATCACAAGGAACATCCTTAGGATATCTTCATGACTGTCACATTACTGGAAAAATTGGGAAGCCTTCGCTGAATTCTTAGTTTCATTAAAAGAATTCATGAAAATACTTTTTAAAATTAATTAATTAAAAATTCATGAAAGAGGGCACTAGAGAGGTGGCTCAGAGGTTAAGAGCACTGGCTGCTCTTCCAAAGGTCCTGAGTTCAATTCTCAGCAACCATATGGTGGTTCACAACCCTCTATATGGAGATCCGGTTCCCTCTTCTGACCTTTAGGCAGAACACTGTAAACATAATAAATAAATCTTTTTTTTAAAAAGTTCATGAATCTACTAATGGACTCAAAGGGAAGTGCTAAGACAATTTTGTTAGCCTTTAAGAGAAAACTGCAGGCCGGGCGGTGGTGGATCACGCCTTTAATCCCAGCACCCGGAAGGCAGAGGCAGGTGGATTGCTGTGAGTTCGAGGCCAGCCTGGTCTACAAAGCAAGTCCAGACTAGCCAAGGCTTCACAGAGAAACCCTGTCTCAAAAAACAAAACAAACAAACAAACAAAAAAAGATAAAACTTCAGTCTTCTAATGGTTACTGGCCATCTGCACCTGCGATTTACACTGATTAATATTGGCACTCTCCTTTGGGGATGGGAATTTCTCTGTGTTGCCTAGGCTGACTCTGAACTCCTAGGCTCAAGAAATCCTCTCGGCTCAGCCTTCCATGGGACTGCAGGTGTGTCCACCATACCTGGCTAAAAGACCCTAGTCATTTATAGATGCACATAACCAAATGAAAATGAGATTTTAAATAAGGTAATAGGTTTTTTTTTTCTTAATCAATAAGATTAAAGAGCACTAGGGGAGGCAGAGGCAGGTGGATCTCTGTGAGTTCCAGGCCAGTCTGGTTTACAAAGCAAGTCCAGGACAGCCAAGGCTACAACAGAGAAATGGTGTCTTTAAAAAAAAAAAAAAAGCCGGGCGTGGTGGCGCACGCCTTTAATCCCAGCACTCGGGAGGCAGAGGCAGGTGGATCGCTGTGAGTTCGAGGCCAGCCTGGTCTACAAAGTGAGTCCAGGATGGCCAAGGCTACACAGAGAAACCCTGTCTCGAAAAACCAAAAAAAAAAAAAAAAAAAAAAAAAAAAAAAAAAAAAAAAGATTAAAGACCCTAAGTAAGAAGGGACTCTGACGGTGTGAGGCAAAGACTTGGGCTGGCGTTGATGCCCAGGTCAAGCTGTAGCTGCAAATCTGTAGCCATCTCTGCCAGAGCTGAGGGCTTCCGTTTGCTCTCTGTGACTCTTCATCGCTTGGGGTGGCACAAGTCTGTGTTTTCCTGGACAGTCCCCGTCCCTGGAACTTACTGAATGGGCCGCATGGGCAGCTGGTATTGGGGGGAGGTCTCCCCAGGACTATGAAACTCCATGGAAACCCAGAGCTGGCTCAGGAAAAGACGCCTCTAATGTGTGACAGCCCTGTCCCCTTTGTAGGCTTCAGCATCCCCTGTGCACAATGGCTGTGATCTGATGCTGTCTGGAGCCTCTCTCGGTTCTGCTCTGTTTCCAGGCTGGGGAGAGAGCTCCGGCTCCCTCCTTCTGCAGCCTGTATTCATAGCTCTCATGGACCTAGACTTTGGAAAGCCATCCAAATAGAGAGAGAATGTCTCTCTTGTGACTGTTCTGTCTGAAGGGACACGTGGCTCCTTGCACCTGCTTCTACTTGGGCACAGTTGCCCTTTGAGTGCAGAGCTGGCTGGGGCAGGGGTGGGGTGGGGGGACGGCGGATAAGGGAGGGGGCGGCTTCAGGAGACAGGAAGCTGCTCAGAAGCCCCAGATCTAGTAGTGGGTAAGCAGGACAGTGTGCATCTCGGAGCTTGTGGCCTGGACTGTGCTTGGTAGACTCAGAGGACCTAAGACTTGGAGCTAGTGGTCAGCATAGCCCTCCGTGGGCCGAGGAGCCTGCTATTGCTTTACGTGAGTGAGTGACTGTCCTCTACTCTTCTCTTTCCTATGTGCCAATCATCCTAGGTCCCTACTGAGACTTGAGCTCTGTCCATGTGCTAACGCTAGCATCCTGCTCTCTTTGCTGCCCCTTGGTGCTCTGAGCTAGGGGTAGGCTAGTCAGGAGGGGCTGGTGTGGGCTGTGTGTCTGGCTATGGCCTGGCCTGGGGTGGCTGGCCATGAACTGTTTGGCTGGGGTTGGTCTGGCCTAGGTGATTGTGGTGATTGTGAGATCTGACTGTTCATGCCCCACGGAGAAAGCAACCCCTGTGTTTTCGTTGACCCCCACACATCAGCTGTGGACACTCACCTTCCATTGTGCAAATCAGACAGCAATCCCTGGCAGGCTCAGCTCATGCTGTTCCAAGGGTTTCCCAGCCGTCCCTCAGTCCAGCACCCCACAGATGGGGGGGGGGTATGCACGGGGTGGGGGCACACACAAAGAGCGGTAAAGCTGTGTCTCTGTCTCTGTCTGTGTGTGTGTGTGTGTGTGTGTGTGTGTGTGTGTGTGTGTGTGTCTGTCTGTCTGTCTGTCTGTCTGTCTGTCTGTAAAGCTGTTCCTAGGGCAGCACTCTGACACAGAGGCTGTCCCCTGCTTGGTCCTTGGCTTGTGGGCCGAGGTTAGGAAGTGGCTGCTGGGGCAAGGTGTAGGGTGGGAGACAGGACAGCAGATGACCATGAGGAGAGGCTTTTGTCCTTCCTTATTGAGTATATCCCCCTGGCTCTGGAATTCTGATCACCTGCTTTTCCACCTTCTTAGCTTTTCATTGACCCTGCTCTGACAGGAAGAAATCAGTTTAGAGCTAAGCCAGGAGCTCTCTGGTCTTCTTTCCTTTCCTTTCCTTTCCTTTCCTTTCCTTTCCTTTCCTTTCCTTCCTTTCCTTTCCTTTCCTTTCCTGTCCTGTCCTTTCCTTTCCTTCCCTTCCCTTCCTTTCCTTTCCCTTTCCTTTCCTTTCCTCAACCCAGCCCCAGTCTCTTTCTGTGTCTCTGTCTCTGTGTGTGTGTGTGTGTGTGTGTGTGTGTGTGTGTGTCTGTCTGTCTGTCTGTCTCTCTCTCTCTCTCTCTCTCTCTCTCTCTCTCCTGTGTATGAGAGCCACCTAGGGGTACGCTATAGGTGAAGACAGCTCTGCTATTCTTCTCCAAACCCTTGGGCAGCTCAGAGGATCAGTGGGTGCATCCCCTGTGCCCGAAGCCATTCTCCGTGGAAACTTCTGGAGCTCCCTTCTATTTCCGTGAGGGTAGGTTCGAGCTGGCAGGATGTAGTTTCTCTGCTCAGCACCAGCAGTAGCTAGCCTGGCAACGGAGAGCATGGAGAGGAGGAAGAGGCCAGCTCCATAGACATGTGGGATGCGGATGCTGTGAGGGGTCTGGGAGATAGGTGGTGAGAAACCTGTGGCGAGGGAGGTGGAAAGGGTCATCAAGATGGGCCGGTGGAGCCGGGTGTGGTGGCCCATGCCTTTAATCCCAGCACTTGGGAGGCAGAGGCAGGTGAATTTCTATGAGTTCCAGGGCAGCCTGGTTTACAAAGCAAGTCCAGGACAGCCAAGGCTACACAGAGAAACCCTGTCTTGAAAAACCAAAAAAAAAAAAAACACAACCCCCAACCCCCCCAAAAAACCCCTCCCCCCCCAAAAAAAAGATGGGCTAGTGGCATGGGGCAGGCCTGTGGCCATATAAACCTGTGGAGCCTCCTTTCCAACAGACTCCTTGGTGCCCTGCTCCTACCAGAAGGGCATGGGGCCCCCGCATGTTCCCAGGAGGACAGTGCTTTTCCAGCGGGAGAGGACAGGCCTGACCTACCGTGTGCCTGCGCTGCTCTGTGTGCCTCCCAGGCCTACCCTGCTGGCCTTCGCGGAGCAGCGACTCAGCCCGGATGATTCCCATGCCCACCGCCTGGTCCTGCGGAGGGGCACACTGGCCAGGGGTTCAGTCCGGGTGAGTGCTAGGTGCAGGATAGATGCTGAAGCCCAGCTCTACAGATTATTGCCTGCTCCCCTCCCTTCCGGGGGTGGGGGGAGACTGAGGTCAGGCTCTAGGTGTCTTGAGCAGCTGCCTCTCTTTGCTCAGTGGGGCGCCCTGAGTGTTCTGGAGACGGCGGTACTGGAGGAGCACAGGTCTATGAACCCATGCCCAGTGCTGGATGAGCACTCGGGTACCATCTTCCTCTTCTTCATCGCGGTGCTGGGCCACACACCGGAAGCCGTGCAAATCGCCACGGGCAAGAATGCTGCTCGCCTCTGTTGTGTGACCAGCTGTGACGCCGGCCTTACCTGGGGCAGTGTGCGAGATCTCACCGAGGAGGCCATAGGCGCCGCCCTACAGGGTAGGTGGACTTGGTATGGGCTGGGCTGGGCTGGGCTGGGGGTCTGGGGTGCAGGAGGAGAGTGGGTAGGGACAGGACAGGACAATATGGGCATGAACTCAAGCAGGCTTGGGCTAGTCCCTCGCATAGGTCCACCAGCCACTTGGAAATCATAATTTTGCCTCTCTTACCCTCAGCTTCCTGTCCCACTTCCCCTGAGAGCCATGACCTCCTAACACTGTCCAGGAACTGTCTGGCATTTCCAAAACACCTTTATTGCCAGGCCAATAGGTGTTTGGTCGTCTTCCCCACACTGCCTTTTGGCTGTCAAGCTAAGGCTACCAGGTGCTCTGCTTGTCTTGGTTTGTGGAGAAAGGGATAGACATCTTTTATCTCCAAACCAGTTCCTTTTCCTTTTTGTCTCCTCCCTCATCCAATCCTGGTCTCTGGATCGTAGTCTTCCCCCTCCCCCCACCGCCCCCTGCAGTCTCCCCCTCCCCAGGGACTGACCCCCTACTGGTAAGCAGTGCCTCTCAGGGACTGACATGAGTGGAGCACAAGTGCCATGTAGAGGGATGTGGCAGGTCCTGGGAAGTGGACAAGAAAACAGGGCTGTCTTAAGGGTTTTCTATTACTGCAACAAAACACCGTCGAGCAAAAAGCAAGTTGGGGGAGGAAAGGATTTATTTGGCTTCCATTTCCAGATCCTAAGTCCATCACTGGAAGACGTCAGGACAGAAACTCAAGCCCCACAGGACCCTGGAGGCAGGAGCTGATGCAGAGGCCATGGAGGGGTGCTGCTTACTGGCTTGCTCAGCCTGCTTTTCTTATAGAACTCAGGACCAGCAATGGCACCGCCCACCATGGGCTGGGCCCTCCCCCATCAATCACTAATTGAGAAAATGCCTTACAGCTGAGGCTCCTTCCATTCTGATGACTCTAGCTTGTGTCAAGTTGACACACAAAGGCAGCCAGTACAAGGGCTCATCCGAGAGCCTCACGCGAACCCTCCCCCTCTCCCCTGCTCTTGGGCAGCGCCCGCTCCAGAGCTTGAGCTCAGCTGGTGATCATCGAACCTCCGTTGGCCGATGGCTGTGGAGTGGCTCGGTGGTAGAAGACTTGCTGGGCCTGGTTTCCACGCTTAGTACTCCCAAGACAGAAACGAAAACACTTGTCCAAGGGGCTGGAGAGCTGACTCAGAGGGATAGGAGCTTATATGGCTTACAGCTCTTGCCGAGAACTGGAGTTCAGTTCCCTGTACCTGGACTGGGATGCTCACCTCTAGCCTCTATGCACCCGTGTGCATGCCTTCATATGCATATAATTCCAAATAGTCTTATTTTTAAATCTAAGAAAGCACTTGACCAAGCAGATGCCCAGGATTCTGAAGACAGCCTTGACAGGCTCTTCCAGTCTGGGCTCATTCAGGGTCCAGCATAGGGAGGCAATCAGCTGTCCTAACCCAAGGTTCTGGCTATTTCCTATCTGTAGACTGGGCCACCTTTGCTGTGGGTCCAGGCCACGGAGTTCAGCTGCGCTCAGGTCGCCTGCTGGTTCCCGCTTACACCTATCGCGTGGACCGTCGGGAGTGTTTTGGCAGGATCTGCTGGACCAGTCCCCACTCCTTGGCTTTCTACAGTGATGACCATGGAATCTCCTGGCATTGTGGAGGCCTAGTGCCCAACCTGCGCTCTGGAGAGTGCCAACTGGCTGCAGTGGATGGAGACGTCCTCTACTGTAATGCCCGGAGCCCTCTGGGTAACCGTGTGCAGGCGCTGAGTGCGGATGAGGGCACTTCCTTCCTACCAGGGGAGCTGGTGCCTACATTGGCGGAGACTGCCCGAGGCTGCCAGGGTAGCATCGTGGGCTTCCCAGCGCCACCCTCCTGCCTACCTCAGGAAGATAGGTGGCCAGTGGGTCTTGGGAATACCCCACATTCCCCATGCTTCTATCTCAGAGTACCAGAATCTTTGGGGGAAGGTTCTGGAGGTCCTGTTGAAGGTTGGGTGCCCAGGGGGCCATTTTGCTACCCACAGTCCTGGGACCCAGAGAAACGTGGCTTAGAGCCTGGGCCACATGGAGATAAGACAGCCTGGACCCCAGGACTCCCTATGTCTTCTGCTTCCACTCTTCAGAGTCCCACATGGCTGCTGTATTCCCACCCGGCAGGGCGTAGAGCTCGGCTCCACATGGGAATCTACCTGAGCCGGTCCCCCTTGGACCCCCACAGCTGGACAGAGCCGTGGGTGATCTATGAGGGTCCCAGTGGCTACTCTGACCTAGCATTCCTTGGGCCTGTGGCTGGGGTATCCCCGGCCTTTGCCTGTCTGTTTGAGAGCGGGACCAGGGCTTCCTATGAAGACATCTCTTTTTGCTTGTTCTCGCTGGGTGATGTCCTGGAAAATGTACCCACTGGCTCAGAGATACCCAGACTCAGGGCTAAGCCCCAGGGACATTGCTGGCCCTCTTGATGGCCTGGCTCTCTGGCAGGCACCTGGGGAGGAAGGGTAGAATACATAGAGGAGGCTGGGGTCAGGCCAGCAGAACCCTAGGGTGGACAGAAAGAACCCTGTCCCCTCCTCACTGCTGGTGGAAGGTGGCTCACCAGGGGGGCTGGCTGCTTTCTGAGTGTGGGTGAGAAATAAAAGGGATTGTGCTGTGTCTGTTTCCTTCCACATCAAAGCCTTGGGTCCCAGCACTCCAGCCCACCGCTCTGACCGCCATGCATGTCTCTCACCTGTCATGCTCAGCTCTCACATCCCAAGGGTCCCTGGCAGGGGTGAAGGCAGCGGGAACAACAGATATCACAGCATCCCTTTCCACTACCTGCTATGTGCAAACCCCGATCAATATGAAATGTCCTGATGACTGAGGCCTGTTCATGGTCCGAAGTCCAGCAAGAGAAGGAGGTTGGGGAGCCAGCCTCCCCGGCTAGTGGGGACAGAGCTTGATTTGAGCAGGGGTTACCTCCTAGGCCTGGCTCCATGTGCCCATTTCTTTACCCTTCTCTGGAGAAAGCTCTTGTTCTATCAGTGCTATTCTCTCAGGGAACCCCTCCCCAGACTCCTCGCCAAGTTGTCCTCTAACTCAGAGATCCACCTGCCTCTGTCTCCCCAGTGTTGGAGGAAGCCAGGACAGGGAACTCAAGCAGGACAGGAACCTGGAGGCAGGAGTTGATGCAGAGGCCATGGAGGGGTGCTGCTTACTGCCTTGCTCACCAGGGCTTGCTTACTCAGCCTACTTTCTTATAGAACCCAGGACCACCAGCCGAGGGATGACCCCATCCACTGTGGGCTGGGCCTGCCCCCACTGAGCGCTAATTCAGAAAATGCCTTACAGTTGGATCGCATGGAGGCATTTTCTCAACTGAGCCTTCTTTCTCTCTGATGACTCTAATGTGTGTCAAGTTGACACAAAACCAGCCAGTGCACTGTTCTTGAAGAGTCCTGGGTTGGGTTCTCAGTACCCACATGGTAGCTTACAACCACCCATAAGTGCAGTTTCAGGGGATCCAACTCTTCTGGCTTCCACAGGCACTGCACTCGGGTGGTACAGAGACACACATACAAGCAAGACACCATACACAGAAAAAGAAAGAACCTTTAAAACTGGGTGGCGTGTGCACATGTACAGACCGTAGGACGCATGTAGAGGTCATAGGACAAGTTTGCGGCCACTTTTATGTGGATGCCAGGGATTGAACTCAGACTGCCAAACTCGTGCAACTTGCTGAGCCCACTCCCCCTATTCTGATAAAGCTGCCAGGTTCCAGCCCCCGGGGTAGGGTCGGGGGAGGTGTGAGGGGGGAGGGGCGGGATATGTTTAGAAGACTATTTAATCCTCACCACGTCTCTGGGATTTCTGAGCCCCATAGCAGACGATGTTTCCACCCTCTTAGAAACCTTACAGTGCAGGAAGGATAAGTATGGCCCACAGAAGGCCTTTCTTCCTGCCTTCCCACCTACCTCACCTCTGGCCCCTCACCTCACCACCACTCGGGGCATCTGATGTCTCTTGTATGATGCAAGCTATCCCTTGGGATTGATTGCGCTTGCCCTCCTCAGCCCAGGCTTTCCCGGCGCTGTGTGTTCTGTGAGGATCCTGGGTGACATTCACCAACTCCAGCATTATAAAGACTTGATGTCTGGTGGGTAGAATAATGTTCCTCTCCCACCCCCCACCCCCCAAGACAGCCCTGCCTTGCCCTTACAGAACCTGTGAAATGTGATCTTGAAGGCAAAAGGGTTTTCAGAAAGCTGAAGGGAAGATGAGGACCACGCTGGTTACCTGAATGAATCCAGAGTCATCACATGGACCAGGGACCAATGAACAGGGGGGTGTGGAGCTGGGTTTGGAGGTGGAGGAGGAGCAGAAGGAGGCATCCCCGTTGACACCTTAGGGTTAGCCCACGGGACCTGCGTTAGACTGACTTCCAGTTATTCAACCTGTTCTGTTGTTTGGAGCATGACTGTGTTTCAGGCTTGCGAAGCAGTGGCCATGAGACACAGCTGCAGGTAGTCAGAAATAAATCATCACTGTCCATTTTCAGTCTGAGGTACATTTAGAGCCCCTTGAGAATGCCAGGTAACGAGGAGGAGCTGTCCCCATGTCTTCCCTAGGTGAAAGCTGTGCGCTGAAAATGGTTGTGTCAGCTACTTGTCATTACTGACACAAAATATCTGAGAAAGATTTATGCTGAATCACACTTTCGGGTTTTGGTCTGAGGTCAGCTGGCTCTGTTGCCTTTAGGCTCGTGGCAAGGCAAAACATCACTGGTGGGAGGTACTGCAGAGGAAAGGTGCACACACAATGGCAACCACCAATGAGAGAGAGAAGGCAAGACTGGGGCCAAGGTACAGCCTTGTGGGGAACACCCCGTCCTACTTTCTACCACTCCCCAGCAGTTAGATTATGGATCCTATGATAAGGTCAGGTCCCCTGATCCAGTTGCTCAAAGGTCATCTCTGAGCATTGTAATGGGCATGGTGTTTAGCACATCAGTTTGGGGAAACATCTCGTATACATAGCCTGGCAGATTAGGGTGATAATTATAGGTAATTATGGGTATCTCACCACAATAAAAAGTTATGGAAAGTCTAGTGCATAGTGCTTACGACAGCATAGGCATATGGTAACTGTTCAGCATGTCCTTATTTAAGGATGTTCAGATTGTCTTTAGTGTTTCTGCTTATATCTGTCCTAGATTATGGGTCCTTAAAAAAAAAAAGATTTCATTGTTATAGGACTTATTCCCAAATATGGACTAGCTGGGAAGAGATCCTTAGAATTTTATAATCTATTTTTATTTTATGTGAATTAGTATTTGGCCTGTGCATATATCTGTGTGAGGGTGTCTGATCCACTGGAACTTGAGTTACAGAGAGTTGTGAACTGTCATGTGGGTACTAGTGTAAGGGCAAACTTATATGTAATGTATACTCTGCAATTAATGATGGTCTGTATGAGAACTTGTCCCTTAGGTGACCCTTTTTCCTGTGTTCTGGGAGTGACACCTGCCAGCAGTCCCCAGAAACTCCACAGGAGCGATTACATACAATTAGCTCCCAGTGTTCCTCTGAGATAAAAAGACTTCCCTTCCGGACTCAGCCTCCACCTAACCTGCCTGAAGGTCAACATTCCTGGGACCTGAAATTTCCCTGAAGATCCAGTCTCCATTCAACCTGCCTAAAGATCAACATTCCTGGGACCCACAACCCCACTTCCCTTTATAAGCCCATTGCCCTTGAAGCTCGGGGTCACTCTCCTATCCTGCTGCATCAGGAAGGATTGTGATCCCAAGCTCTGAGCCAGTAATACAGGACCCTATATACATACGTTGCATCGGTATCGAGTCTTGGTGGTCTTTTGGGGGGGTCTCGTGATCTGGGTGATCTCAGTGTTTACACTGATTGATCTCAGTATTACACTAGAAATTGAACCCAGGTCTTCTGGAAAAACAGCCAATGCTCTTAACTGCTGGGCCATCTCTCCAGGCCCCTAGAATTTTTTTTTTATGGTTTTTTTTTTTTGAGACAGGGTTTCTCTGTGTAGCCTTGACTGTCCCGGACTCACTTTGTAGACCAGGCTGGCCTTGAACTCACAGCGATCCACCTGCCTCTGCCTCCCGAGTGCTGGGATTAAAGGCATGCGCCACCATGCCCAGCTTTAGAATTTTAATCAGTAGTTCTTTCTTGAAAGAAGCCAGTCAGAACTTATGACAGAGCTGTGAGAAGACAAGTTGTGTGACTTTTCTTGGGGAGGCATGAGCAAATCTCTATTTGCCTTAGTTAGGACACCAATGACAGATGGCAGAAATGTTTCTGCCCCAGAATGGCTTATTGAACAAATTATATTTTTGTCATTACTTACAGGTCCATGGATGAGGGGTTACTTATAGATGCCGGAGAGGATTCAAAGGCAGCTGCGTCTTTTAAAAGCCTATTCTAGGGGCTGGAGGTGGCTCCGTGGTTAAGAACACTGGCTGCTCTTCTAGAGGACCCTGGTTCAATTCCTAGCACCCGCAGAGGCTCACAACAATCTGTAACTCCAGTTCTGGCCTTCTCAGGCACTGCATGCATGTGGTGCATCGACATACATGCAGTCAAAAATGATTTTTAAAAAAGAAAAGTCTCACCTCAGACTGCTCATGAAAGCTGAATCCTTGAGTTTTCTGTATGGCTTGTGGGCAGCTCAGAGAGTCTTTTTCTTTCTTTCTTTCTTTCTTTTTTAAAGATTTATTTATTTTATGTATATGAGTGCTCTATCTGGATGTACACCTGCATATCGTAAGAGGGTATCAGATCACGTTATAGATGGTGTGAGCCACCGTGTGGTTGCTGGGAAGTGAACTCAGGACCTCTGGAAGAGCTTTTTTTTTTTCCCCCTCCAGCAGCTGTTATTGTTCATATAACCTCGGTGAGGGGCGCTTTGCAGGGTCTCTCAGTGAACCTGGCCCTAGATGGCTGGCTGGCAAGTCTCTAGGATCTTCCTGTCTCTATCTCTCCATCTCTGAGGTTACATATGTACGCCACTGTTCTAGCTTTTGTGTGGGTTCTGGAAACACAAACTCTTGTCCCCTTTTGTACAGCAAAGTAAGAACCATCCCGGATTGAGATAGCTCTTCAGCCCCAAGGCTTGTGCTTTGTTCTGAGTTCAGGTAACTCTGCCCCCCTCTGCATCTAAAGTGCTGGGATTGAAGGCATGTACCCCCACATCTGCACGTCTTTTAGGAGGGAATAGTTTAATGACCACTCACACATCGACTTGCTTTTTCCAACACATACCCACACATACCCCTTGTGGTATCTCTCAGTGCTGGATGCAGAGTCCTGAGAAGGGCTATTACTTGTCTTGTTGCTGTGACATAAATACCCTCCAAAGCCGGGTGTTGTGGCACATGCCTGTAATCCCAACAGGCGCAGGAGGGATCTCTGCGAGTTCGAGGCCAGCCTGGTCTACAAGCCAAGGCTTGGGACTGCCAGGGCTCTATTACACAGACAAACCCTGCCTCAAAGAACCACAAAACAAAAGCCTGACGAAGGCAAAGTAAGGGAGAAGGATTTTTTTTCTTTCCAGCTCACAGTTTTGGGGGCTACACTACATCATGGCGGCAGAGGCAGGAAGCAGCTGATCACGTTGCACCAGCTTTTAGGAAGATAGAAGGGAAACACACAGCTCTTCCCAGCTTGCATTTTCCTTTTTCATTCAGTCCAGGACTGAGGCCCAGGGGTTGGTGCTGCCCACAGTCTAGATAGTCTCTCACAGGTGTGGCCAGGGGCTTCTCCCCTAGGCAATTCTAGATCTTGCCAAGCTGACGATACTTAACTATTACAGTAGCAGCAAACATCACCACACGGTGGTATTAACTGTCCTTCAATCCTTGCTACTCCCTCTGTACTGGAGACACAACTGTGTTGGGTTCCATAAAGTGGGAATGTTGGGAAGGTCCTTACTAGGTGTCACCTGCAAAAAAATTTTTTTAAAGGGGAAAGAAAAAAAAAAAGAAAATCCAAACAACAAGATCATAATTTTGGATTAATAGGGGAAGACGGGCTGTCTCTTAATTTTTCTTCAAACTCTGAGCCGTTGTCAAACATAGTGTGGAGGACGGAGCGGAAACATGTCCTGCAGGACAGAGCCTTTGTAGAGGGGTGTGGGGAGGGCTGGTAGGTCTCTTCCAAGATGTCTAGGGAGAACGGGGGCCTTCATGGGTATTGGTGAAAAGCAGAAAAGGCTCAGACCTGAGGACAGAAGTGCCAAGTGCAAAGCCCAGCCTGACCGGGATGACCTTTTAACATGACAAAACCTGTCCTCTGGTCTAGGATGGTGGCTGGGACAAAAGGCAAGAGCTGTCATTGGGAGATAGACTGCTTGAGGCCACAGGCTCCACAGTCTTCTTTGGGTGTGTCAAGGGAGTGCCTGTGGCCACTTGATGTTGCCTGCATCTTTGAGGAGAATAAACCAAAAGAAAACCACAGCTGAGCACATTTCGTAAACCACCGAAACCCAAATAGCTGGGAAGTCTCCAAGTTGACCAGGAGGCTAGACCACGAGAAAGAGGCAGCACCAGAACTGCCCTTCAGAGAGTCTAGAAAATAACTGTCAACCAACCCTAACCCTAACCCCTCCAAAATGAAGGTAAAACACATGTCTGTAAGCCCAGACCTCCTGGAGGTTGAAGCAAAGGGATCCAGGGTTCAAGGCTAGCCTGTGCTACATAGTAAAAAATCTATCTTAAAAATAAATCAAAAGAAAAAAAGAATTTTATCTTCAAATAAACAAAAAACAGGATGGAAATTTTAAAATCTAAAATCAAAGCAAAAAGCAATGAGATGCAGTGGGAGGTACACACACACAAGGGAGGTGTCTTCAGAGCTCCCTATGTTCCCCCAAAGCTGATAGTTGTAATTTGTATAAGCTATTGGTGTGACATATGCCAGCTAGCACAAACACTGAGGAAGGTTGTTTGATCCTCGTATTGAGAGGTGACACTTGGGAAGAGAGATCAACTTAAAACACACAAGGAGTAGATACAGAAGGCAAAACAACCAGACCCAAACATACCTTAAATTGCTCTCAAGAAACTGACTAACATTCCAATTAAGAAACAACTTGGCTATGCTGGCAAAACAAAAACATATCAAAGACCCAAACTGTCACAAGCAAGCGGAGGTAGACAGATACACCAACACAAAGAGGCTGGCAGCAAGGAGGAGACTATGACCAGCACGTGGACACTTTGATGAGAGCGGGTGTGCAGGAAGAGACCTCTGCTAGTGGAAAGGGAAGCAGTCAAAAGAAAGTGACAGCAGCTGTCAATTTGTATTCCGTTAATGTTATGCTCCAAGACTGAAAGCAAAATTGCACCAATTCATAGCAACAAAAAGGCGACCTCTCAGTTCTGACTGAACGTCTCTCAGTAGTGGATAGGGCAAGGCAGCTAAGAAGGGTGCATAGCCATGCCAAACCAAGTAAACGACAAGTACAGCCATTGGGCTTTTTTCTTAGTGCAGAGAGGTCTTGTGCCTTGCTTAGAGTGGTCAGAGCTTGGGCCCCACAGTCTGCTCCAAGTGCTGTAGTCGATAAACAGAATGCAAGCTTGAGCATGTGTTTTGATTTTAAAGAAAATCCTGGCTTGGGAGAGATTTTTTTGTCACATGGTGTTTTTACAATTCTCTTTAAAAGTGGTGCTTGTTTGTTTGTTTGTTTTTAAGACATGGTTTCTCTGTGTAGCCTTGGCTGTCCTGGACTCAGGGACTTTGTAGACCAGGCAGGCCTTGAACTCATAGGGATCCAATTACCTCTGCCTCTATGAGCTGGCCTCTTTTCTTGTCTTCTTTAATCTTTTGATAGAAAAGACTTGTGTTTCTTTTTTTTTTTTTTTTTTTTGGTTTTTCGAGACAGGGTTTCTCTGTGTAGCCTTGGCTGTCCTGCCCTGGACTCGCTCTGTAGACCAGGCTGGCCTCGAACTCACAGCAATCCACCTGCCTCTGCCTCCCGAGGCACGCCCAGTGACATTGTGTTTCTTTTACCTTTTTCATAGGAATAAAAAAGGGCTTGCCAGAGATCTATAGACTGTTGAAGATGATATATATATATATATATACATATATATATATATATATATATATCTTTATATTATATCTATATATATCTCTATGAGCAACTTTATACAAATAACTCATACATATAAAATAAAGCAAATCATATAAAATAGATAACATTGAAGGCATGGTGGTGCACGCCTTTAATCCCAGTACTCGGGAGGCAGAGGCAGGTGGATCGCTGTGAGTTCGAGACCAGCCTGGTCTACAAAGTGAGTCCGGGACAGCCAAGGCTATACTGAGAAACCCTGTCTCGGGGTTGGGGTGGGGGTGGGGGAGGGAGGGAACAAAACACCAAACCAAACCAAACCACCCCCAAGACCAAAAACATTCTTTTGCTATATAAGTCATCAATTATGCTCCTCAGTACTTACCTAAAGCTGAAAACTTGTGTCTGCACAAAAACCTAAACATGGTGTTTATAGCAGCTGTATCCACAATTGATGAAACTTGGAGGCAACTGCTAACCCTAACCTAAAGAACAAACCCAAGCCTAACCCCAAACTTCCCGCAAGAGAATGGATGAACACATACATTTCAGCCCATCCAATTGGTGGACCATCAGCCAATGATAAAAAGAGGTGCGTTACTGTGGAATGCAGGCGAGGCAAGATGTGGCCATTGCCCACTTGAGCTCATAACAGATGTCTGCAGACGATTGGGTCCACTAGAGTTCATCAAAGAGCGGGTGGGGCTGCAAGGCTCTGCCCTTTCCTGAGGTGTTGGGGGGATGGCCTGACATATTTTGATGCTAATTACTGCTTGCCGGCTGTATACAGTTAAAGGCTTCTTGGGAGAGAGACTTAGAAGGCCTCTCTTCTCTCTGATGACATCAGCAGTGAACAGTTTCTAGGTCCTGCCCGCCCCCTCTCTCTGTATCTATCCATTACTATCTATTTGTCATCTGTCTGTCTGTCTGTCTGTCTGTCTGTCTGTCTGTCTATCTATCTATCTGATACATATTATACTGTAGTTAATGACTGATGGGGGATGGTTTATACAAGCTGTACTCCTCACTGAGGATATATAAACAGCTAATCCATCCTTAGAAAGACATTTTCTTCGGTGGTGTAGCTGTTTATAAGTTGCCTACGCTCTTGTAAATAATGTCTTATTCATTCTGTAAGAACTTTAGGCTGGCCATGGTGGCACACATCTTTAATCCCAGGACTTGGGAGGCAGAGGCAGGAGGATCACTATGAGTTTGAGGCCAGCTTGGCATACAGAAAGAGTCCAGGACAGCCAAGACTACATAGAGAAACTCTGTCTGGAAAAACAAAACAAAACAAAACAAACAAACAAAAAGCCCAAAAAGCAAACAAACAAACAAAAAAAAACAAAACAAAAAAGAACTTCAAAGCCAGCTAGGAGATGGTGATGCACACCTTTAATCACAGTACTCAGGAGGCAGAGGCAGGTGGATCTCTGTGAGTTTGAAGCCAGCCTGGCCTACAGAGCAAGTTCTAGAACAGCCAGGGCTACACAGAGAAATCCTGTTTCAACAACAACAACAACAACAACAACAACAACAACATCAACAAAGAACGTTAAAGCCATTGGTTCACCAAGCTAGACTTGAGTGACATCGTTTTTTTTGTTGTTGGGCCCCCCCATCTGGGGTGAAAAGAGGTTTATTCCTTTTCCAAGGAAAGGTCCGCACAACAGGTATCAAGGGGTGGGAGGACCAGGCCTTGAATGAAGGTGTGTGTGTGTACAAATGCAGAACTCAGGATGTTTGTGTGACCTGACCTCCAGGCTCTTTGTGTCCTGAACAAATAATTGAATAGGAAACATTAATGCGGTAGCAGAAGTATCGATGTTTTAAAATAGAGAAGGAAGTATAAGTCCACAGAGTGGAGTTGGGTGTCAGCAAGCAAGAGGCTCCAGAGCTGCTTCCGGGTCTGGGTGTGCAGATTATATACATTAGCAGTTAACTCCACTGTTGCCAATAACACATTAAGGAAAGAAACTGAAGCACTTTCTCTTGGGGTCATTTAATTGAGAGAGTCCAGATTAGAATTCTCTACTTCATGCTCCACGTGCCTTCCACCCTCTGTCTGTCTGCTGGGTGAGTCTGAACCTGTGCCTGCTGACGGCTGTCCTGTGAGTCTGCCCCTGTGTCGGTGTCCTCTGTGTATGTGTCATGACTGTCTGTTGTATGAGCCGTGAGTGTGTGTGTGTGTGTATCTGTAAGTGGTGTCTGTTGTATGACTGTGAGTGTATGTGTGTGTGCATTTGTGTATGTGTGTGTGTGTCTGTGTGTGAAGCTGTCTCTATCTGTAGTGGTTTCTCTGTGTAGCCTTGGCTGTCCTGGACTCACTTTGTAGACGTGGCTGTCCTTGAATTCACAGCGATCCACCTGCCTTTGCCTCCCAAGTGCTGGGATTAAAGGCATGTGCCACCATGCCTGGCTCAGTCTTAAATCTTTTTTTTTTCCGAGACAGGGTTTCTCTGTGTAGCTTTGGCTGTCCTAGACTCGCTTTTGTAGACCAGGCTGGCCTCAAACTCACAGCGATTCGCCTGCCTCTGTCTCCCGAGTGCTGGGATTAAAGGCATGCACCACCATGCCCGGCTCCTCAGTCTTAAATCTTAAGTAACCTCAAAGTGTGTAAGGCCAGGCTCCGCCCCCCGCAAAAAATCCAGTCTCTTAGAATGTAAGAGAGATTTTCATAATATTTCATCAACACATCCAGAGGTTTTTCTTTTTCTTCCTATTGTAGGTGGCTGGCTGACTTTGCCCATTGTTGGGAGGATTTTTCATACTCTTTGGGTAGGTGGGAGGTCTGGGGCAGTTGGAAGGTCTTTCTTGCTTGCTAAATCTTGGAGTTACTCTTTCTATGACTTATGGTTATATGCACCTGACTTTGTCTTCCCGTTTCAAGAGGAATTTTAGAGTAGTGAAAATCCTCAAGAGGGCCCTGTAAAGGCAGTATATGACCTTATCCATCTGCCAAGGCCCACAGCAGTGATGCCACCAAGGGACCCTGCTGCAGGCTGCACTCTGAAAGAGAATGACGTGTGAGCGTGGATCTGCTGTAGCAGCAAATGCTCCCTCATTGCTAAATGTAGGGACTCTGTACCTAGGTGTCTGGGGTGGGAGGGGGAATACATGGGGCTGTTCTGCTTTCTGCAAACCCAAAACAATTTAAAAAATGAAGCCTATCAATTAGAAAATGTGTAACAGTAAGGCTGTAAAGTTGAGAAAAGAGTATGTTATTTGCATGACCTTGAGCATATTTGCATAATTTTGAGCCATCTCCGTGGCCCACAACTTGAAAATGTGAACAGCCCTAGGGCTGCCTTGGCTGTGGGAAGTGCCTGCCCCATGCCGTTTATCTTACCTTCAGGAGCCTGCCAATGCTAGGAAGAGGTCAAGCCATGGTCCTTTTCTGTCTTGTTTACCTGGGTCTTGGCCAGATGGGCTAGTTTTGTGGCCAGTGGCCAGTACCCTGGTGCAGCTGGGGAGCTCTGTTTTATTTTGTTCTTAACACACACACACACACACACACACACACACACACACACACACACACACTTACACACACACTGCACCCACCCACTGTACCCACCACACACACACACCACATATACCACACACATACACCACACACACCACCACACACACACACCACATATACCACACACATACACCACACACACCTCACACACATACACCACACACACACCACACACACCTCACACACATACACCACACACACATACACCACACACATACCACATACACACATCACACCACACCTCACATACACATTCACCACACATGAGAGAGAGAGAGAGAGAGAGAGAGAGAGAGAGAGAGAGAGAGAGAGAGAGAGAGAGAGAGAGAGGTGGAGGTGTCTGTAGAGGCTAGAAGTACCAGAACCTCTGGAGCTGTAGTTACAGGCAGTTACATGAGCTGCCTCATGTGGGTGCTGAGAACCAAATTCAGCCCCATCTGGAAAAGCAGTACTGCTCTCAACCACTAGGTGGTCTCTCCAACTCATTTTCAGATGAGATGAGTGACTCCCCGTGGCAGACAGCAGAGGAGGGGGGGGGGAGGGGGGAACACGACTGAAGACTGTGCTGTGTGTGTGAGCTTTGCTGCAGCTGAGAAAGTCTTGGGTAGAGGAGCTTCCCTCCAGAAGGGCTAAGTTCTAAGTCTTGGTCTCCACGTACCGTTATCCTAGAGGACGAAAGTTCAGTTCCTAGCACTTACACCAGGTGGGTCACAACTGACTGAAGCTCTAGCTCCAAGGGATCAAATGCTCTCTATCCTCCGTGGACACTTGCACACAGATGGTACACATAATTCATGAACACACACACACACACACACACACACACACACACACACACACAGAGCGCTTTACAGAGTATTATTAAATGTTAGGTGTGATGCTGCACACCTTTAATCCCAGTACTCTGAAATCAGAGGCAGCCAGATCTCTGAGTTCCAGGCCAGCCAGTAGTGAGACCCTGTCTCAAAACTAAACAAAGCAAAACAAACTATAAATCTATTCTAGAAGAAAGCAACGTCGCTCCAAATGGCCCCAGTGATGTCCCGATGTCGCAGAGCCTTGATGGATTGATTGTCCCCGGCAGGAAGTCCACATCTTGAACCCTAGTGCAAAGGGGCCACACCCACACCAGTCAGCTGACCAGTTATGACCGAGAACACCAGGGCTCAGCCTCAAGTCCTCACATGGATCGAGATGTCAGTCCGTTTTCCACAGCTAGAGGGCGGGCTTTCGGCAGATCCCTGCTGCTTCTCCTGCCTCCTCTATCTAAGAGGGCCAGACCCTGATTGTCTGAATCAGAAGCCTTTGTCCACCTCTGCGGACCAGTTAGAGAGGACAACCGTACTTGAGAGGTAGAGAGAAGAGAGAAAAGCGTGGGTCCTAAGTAGCTTGGACGACTGGGTCCTGTTCCCCTGGGGTCAGCTCTGGTTTGTGGCAGAGGAGTCACATCAAGAGCCCTCCTGATGCCTGGAGGAAATGGGGTGGAGTGTGTAGTTACTGGGGGCAGAGGTGCGGGAGGAGAGGTGCGGGGGGGGCCACCTGTAATCCAGCACTCAGGGAGGCAGAGGCAGAGGCAGGTGGATCTCTGTCAGTTGGGGGCCAACTTCGTCTAAGTTCAGCCAAGGCTATACAGAGAAACTCTGTCTCGAAAAAATTGAGAGGGAGGGGAGGGAAGGAAGGGGAGAGAGGAAGAGAGAGAGGGAGAGAGAGAGAGGGAGAGAGAGAGGGGGGAGGGAGAGAGATGGAGGGAGGGAGAGGTTGAGGGAGAGGACGGGAGGGAGGGAGGGAGGGAGAGAGCACCCTCTTGAGGCTGTAGCCTCTGTCAGGTTAGGGACACCACAGTGGGAGGGGGTAGACAAAGTGCTAGGCCGAGTGAGTGGATGGAAAAAATGAGTGCGGAGAGGCGCAGCTGTTGCTTTACGGGAAAGCGGATATGAAGTGCTGACTGGTCCCTGTTGCTCTCGGTTCTTATCTGAACAGGGGCTGCCACCACCGGATGGCCTAGCCCAGAAGCGCCTTGCAGCCAGGACCCAGGCGGGAGGTTCAGAGAACCGTTGAGAGAAAAGACCACTTCCTCTCGCCTGCTGTGCCTCCTCCTCCTCCTCCTCTCTCTTCTGAGTCCTCCTGCATGTGCTCTGTGTGCCTTCTGTATGCTTTGAACTCATAACGATGTTCTTGAAGCGATATGTTCAAGGTGTATTAATCAGATTTTAATTCTGGTGGTTTTTGATGCCCACACGGCGCCCTTGACATTTTGGCACAAGCCTAAGCTGGTTCTTCGCCTTCAGACACAGCGAGTTACAGGTCATCGCTGCTGCGCTCTGTGCTGAGTCTGCTCAAGCTGTTGAGACTGCACTGCTGATGGGGACAGGAGGACTTGGGTCAGTTCAGATCTCTATGGTGGGTGTTGGATAGTTGTAGACCCAGCACTGACAGTCCTGTGCCCCCTCATCCACAGTGTTCCACGGGGAACAGATGGGGAAAGGTGTATGTATATATGTATATGTGTGTGCATGTGCATTTGCAACATGCATATGAATGTGTGAGCTGTATGTGGAGCACAGATTCATGCACACACACTGTATACACGTGAATAAACACATACACACGGATATACACATAGCACATGCATGAACATACACATTGATTATGCACACTTGTCCTTTTTTGTTTTGTTTTTTGTTTTTCAAGACAGGGTTTCTCTGTGTAGCCTTGGCTGTCCTGGACTCGCTTTGTAGACCAGGCTGGCCTTGAACTTACATCGATCCACCTACCTCTGCCTCCTGAACGCTGGGATTAAAGGTGTGCGCCACCACACCCTGATGAATATGCACACTTGTATAAGCAGGCATCGCTGTATTGAACTTGCATATTTTGGTGAACTGATAATTACAACTCCTGCCGCCTTTTCCATTGTGCTTTGGATTTTTTCCTTTCTAGACTTTTAGATCTTCACGTAAATTGTATTTGAGATTTAACTTAATTTTAGATGTAACTGTAGATCATGGTGTGATAGTACAAATGCTTTACCTCCGCTTGCTTATGATATTTTTCACCACGTTGAGGCTTTTGCCTTCCACTTTTCCTGAGCCGTGTGTCCATCTGACTCTGAACTGTTCCTTGACAATTGTTCTTTCATGGCTAGGGTTTGGGGACACGCCCTCACCTGCTTGAGCTTCTTGTGGATTTCCTTTCCACGCTTTCTGCTGGGCTTGGGAGTATGCAGGTGTGTTGCATATGGTGCCAATCTGAATACCACCCCCAGGAGAAGGCTAGCACCAAATAGGAAGTCCCCTGTCGCAGGGAGCACAGGCTGCTCACCCTGCTAGTCCCAGCCTCCTTTTTACTCTTCCTTTATGATTATCTCAGCTGCTCCTTTGTCTGTTCTCCTGCATATGTTATAGTTCTGCAGGCAAAACCTTTAAAATTATTTATTTATTTATTATGTGCATAGTGGTCTGCCTGGATATACACCTGCAGGCCAGAAGAGGGCACCAGATCTCATTATAGACGGTTGTGAGCCATGAATGTGGTTGCTGGGAATCGAACTCAGGACCTCTGGAAGAGAGCAGCCAGTGCTCTTAACCTCTGAGCTGTCTCTCCAGGCACCAAGGTGAAATGACGCTGAATTTGTAGATCAAGTAGGAAGTGTTGCCGTGTGCGTGGTATGGAGCCGTTGTGAGTAGAGCCCTGCCCTGTGGGGAAGGCATGTCTGTGCCCTGCTGCTCCTATCTCACATACTTTTAAGTCAGTGGTTCTCAACCTGTGGTTGTGACCCCCCCCCCCCACCAAGGGTCATATATCAGATGTCCTGTATATCAGACATTTACATTAGATTCATAACAGTAGCAAAATTACAGTTATGAAGCAGCAACAAAATAATTTTATCGTCGGGGGGGGGTCACCACAACATGAGGGACTGTATTATAGGGTTGTGGAGCACTGTAATTAATGCCTCATCTGCAGCTGTGGTAGAGGGAGCAGGTGAAAACTTTAGCTGTCCACTACCCAAGAAGGCTTCTTTTTTAAAAATATATTTTATTAGTTTATTCATATTACATCTCAGTGGTTATCCCATCCCTAGTATCCTCCCATTCCTCCCTCCCTCCCATTTTCCCCTTACTCTCCTCCCCTATGACTGTGACTGAGGAGGACCTCCTCCCCCTATATATGCTCATAGGGTACCAAGTCTCTTCTTGGTAGCCTGCTATCCTTCCTCTGAGTGCCGCCAGGCCTCTCCATCCAGGGGATATGGTCAAATATGGGGCATTAGAATTCGTGTGAAAGTCAGTCCCCACTCTCCACTCAACTGTGGAGAATGTCCTGTCCATTGGCTAGATCTGGGTCGGGGTTCGAAGTTTACTGCACATATTGTCCTTGGCTGGTGCCATAGTTTGAGCAGGACCCCTGGGCCCAGATCCACCCGTTATAATGTTCTTGTAGGTTTCTAGGACCCTCTGGGTCCTTCTATTTCCCCATTCTTCCATGCTTCTCTTACCTAGAGTCCCAATAGGATGTCCTCCCCTCTGTCCCACCTTCCTGGTAGGTGAAGACTTTCATGGGACCTGCCCCTAGGGCTAGAGTCCAGTTATAAGTGAGTATATACCATTTGAGTCTCTCTGCTTCTGGGTTAGCTCACTCATTATGACCATTTCTAGTTCAATCCATTTGTCTAGAAATTTCGGGAATTCCTTGTTTTTAATAGCTGAGTAGTATTCCATAGTGTAAATGTACCCCAGTTTCTTTATCCATTCTTCTACTGAGGGATACTTAGGCTGTTTCCAGGTTCTGGCTATTATGAATAAGGCGTCTATGAACATGGTTGAGCATGTGTCCTTGTTGTGTGCTGGACCAAGAGAGCTTCTTGAGCAGTAGAAAGCTGCCCATTTCTTGACGTCCACCTTATTTCCAACCTGGGTGACCAGGCTTCTTTTTGTAGTACCTGTGAGTTTTTCTAGCGCCTTGGCTTACTCTCCTGACACGCCCTGTCCAGCACATGGCATCTCCCTTGTCCAATATGGAATGACAGTAGCTCAGGAGGAACTTAAAGGGCTAGGGAGTGCATGGGTAGCACCCAAAGGCCTCGGGCCAGGCTGTTTTCTAGAGAGAGTTTGGAGTGGGGTATCTGCCTTTCTATGTGGTCAAAATCAAGACCCCAGGATAGTAATGGGTTGGAGACAAGTTCATCTTTTTTTCCCCCCAGTGTCCTGGAACCTGGGTAGGGAGGGACCCACAGGTACCGCTCTCATAACCAGAAATAGTTCATCCACCCGACTGAGATGGCTCCTAGCCCATGGCACCAACCTTGCCAGGAAGGACTCAGAGGAGGACAATGGCGGGGGGGGGGGCGGGGGACAAAGGCAAAGCAGCCCAGGGCACCTTTGGGGTGTATGGGAGCCTGGGAAGGTCTGGCATGGAGACCACGCCTCTTCCTCAGTGTCCGCACTTGAGGTCATTCATATCTGTGTGGTGACATGTAATATGGGGATGAGGCGAGGCAGTGACTGCATATTTCAGTAATGGCAACGGCCGACTCAAGCCGGGCCTGAAGAGAGTGGTGACCTGCCCTACTTTGCCCGGGGCCTCAGCCTGGCCTGGTAGCTCTTTCTCCCTACCACCCGTGCCCCATCACCGCCAGAAATAGAACAGAACGTCTTAAAGCTTGTGTTGCCATTTAATTATAATGGGTTTGAGCCAAAGGAAAGGGAGCCCTGGTCATTTTAGTGCCCATCAGACAGCTCGGCTCTTGCTACCTTGATTGTCTGAGGTGCCAAGCAAACCCCTCTAAAACATCGGTCCACTTCACGGTCCTGCGGTGTGACTGGGATCCGGAACTGGACTCCAGGAAAGGATGAATGAGGAGCTCCTAACACCGGAACCACTGCCCATGACAGCCACAGTGCTATGAGCGAGAGTGGTGCTCACCCCTTTCCCTTCCCCGATGCTGACACGGACCTTGTCCTTTTGGTTCCTAGGGGAAAGTCAAGTGTCTCACTGGAGGTGTGGGTGGGTCTCTAGCTCTGCCGGCTCCCTTTACTTCCGTAGCTCCCCTGCTATAGAAAGAGCTGAGGTACCCGGGCATGCAGAAGGCCAGCAGGGACTCTCACAGAGCTTTTGCTTGGTGAGTGTTCATGCTTCCCCAGACCCCCAACCCCCCAAGCCAGGAGCTTTTCTAGTCTTTACGAAAACGTCTCAAGGTCTTAGGATTAGTTCAAGGACCCTGGGTCCCCTAGCCTGTGAATTTCCCATCTGAGTCTCTCTCAAGAGTAGCTTTAGGGGGTATGTCTGCTGGGTTACCTGGACCTCCTTTCATGGGGTTGCCTCACAGGGCTACTCAAAGTCAGTCTGGATTCAGGTCCCTCCATTTCCAGACACAGGATTCCCAGAGGCCATAGGCCACAGTATCTCAAGCCTCTGGCAGTGCCCAGCAACAGGATTCAGGAGACAGGCTCAGGCCAGCTTTGCACCTGTGACATCAGGGGACAGGGATGCCTGCTGCCCCTTCCTTGTAGTAAACATTAGGAGAACTGCCCCTCAACAGCACACTCTGGGTAGCTCAGGCCCTGGGAGCCTTCGCTGCACTGTAGCCTGCATGCGTGTTCCTCTTGGTGGAGGAACGGACCGGTGCTCTCTGTGGGAGGTCAACAGGAGGCTGGTGGCTGAAGAATCTGCTCAAAGTGGCCAAGAGCAATGTCCATCCTCATGCCTTGGAGGCCGGGGTCCTGCCTGAAGGCCACCAGCTGAGCCCCTACGTCCTAAGGTTGAGGCGCCCAGCCCCTCAGCGAAGACAATGGTGGCGTATTCTGTGTGTACACATGGGGTAGGGAGCTCTGGGGTCTTCTCTCGTCCCTGGAAGTCCAGCTCCTCATAGGCCACACTGAAGACAGGTGCGGCTGAAGGGTCCTCCTCCTCCTTCAAGGGGAGAAGAAGAGAGTCATTGGTGTAGTCAGCTGGAGGTGCATCCCATCCCGTCAGCCCGTCCCTATTCTGGCTTTCCAGTCTGTTGCTGGATTTGGGGTTCCTTATAGAGCAAGTGCACCTCAGCCACTGAAGCTAGGACCTGACCCTGTCCCTTCTCCGCACTGCCCTCTGTGAGATTTAGTGTGCAGCTCCTGTTTCTGGCTCAGTCTCTCCCTCTGTTCCCTGGCCGTATTGTAGATCCAGGATTCTAAAAATGTGATGTTTTGCACCTTGTCTCTCCCCTAGAATAGAATAAGCAGCGACCGTGTGGGATATGACAGGGCTATGCACACTGGGGCCAGCTGGTGGGAGGAACAGAAGGCTATGGCTCTGGGGTCCTGGTGGCAAGTGTGAGCGAGGTCTCCAGCTTCAGCCCTGTAGGTCCCATGGTCTCTCTGTCTGTACCAAGTATTGTGATAGATCACTCAAGAAAGGTGACCCACACTCACCAGAGGTTTTTCCTTGCTTCCAGTTTCTCTGGCCTCTGTTGAGAAACACACTGTAAATTAGAAGAGGGCAGATGCGATGCTGAACCAGCTTCCCTAGTAGAGGAGAATGCCTAAGCACTGTATGTGTGTGCATGCGCGTGCACTTGGAGTAGGGGTTTCAGGCCCTGAAAAGATCTGGACCATGGGCAGGCTCAGACTCTTCCCATTTAGTAATCAGGCGTTCCCAGTTGGACTACCAATTCTAGAATATGGACCTGCCTCAGGCACTGATATGTGAGCGCCCACTTCCTGGTGCCCCACACCAATAGCAGATAGTATGTATGGCCTTTTAGGTGGCTGATGACCAGACTTAGGTAGCGGGATCCTGGAGATGGCAGGGTAGGAATGGTCCACTCATGAACAGGGGCCAGAACGTGGACTTAGCCCTTCCTTCCAGCCACAGAAACAGCAACTCTTACTAGTTGTTTAGTGAAACCAGCATCCTGGGGTAGACATGGGTGGGTGGCCACAGGCTCTTAGTGGTTAGATGTGTGTGAAATAGGATGACACACACCCTCCTGGTGACCACAGGCCCTCCCAATGGTCAAAGCATGTGTGAAATATGGTGACTACAAGGTTTCACGAGAGTCCAGAGCCCTGGGGAGGGTAGGACGCAGTGTTGGGAGGAGGCACAGTGGGTGGAGAGCAGCCAACAGAACTGTTTGCAAAGCCCAAGACTTTGGTTTTTGTGGGATGGAGAGGCAGGACTAGGATGAGCCTTACCTGACATACCTGTTGAGCAGAAGGCAGCTAGGACCCAGACTAGCAGCAGCAACACGGGGATACCCACTAGGGCGCTCAGGATACCGATGACCAAGCCTTGAAACTGGCCTGCTGGCCTGGGTGATGGGCTGGGGTATCTTGTTGGTGTCTCCAGAATTCTCTCTACAGGACCACAAAGGATAGAGTTCTAGGGCACCAATAAGTGTATTCTCTTCAGGGGTACCCCCACCCACCCTCTCCAAGTCCTAAGGGTTGTCTACTTTGGATGGGCAGGGACTGGCCACCCACCCTACTTCTGTATGCTCCTCTTTTCCTTAAAGATAAAAGGGCATCTGAGGATCTCCACGGAGAGAGAGGGACAGGGTCCCCAAGGTTCTGGGCAGAGGCACGGATGGGAGCCTAGCAGGTCCCTGGGCAGGAGGGGGCGGGACAGGTCATCTACTCAGGCTGTTCTAGTCGTACCTGTTACCACGAGCTCTGCTCCAGGGCTCTCCTTGATTTGTGTCTTGGGGGGCAGGGCGATGGCCCCACAGAGGTAGATGCCACTGTCATTGCGTCGTGTGGCGAGGATGTTCATGTGGAAGTCATGCCCGTTGGGCAGTTGTGTGATCTGGAAGCGGGCATCCTGGACCGGCTGGCTGGAGCCCTTGCAGAAGGCGGCCAGCTTTACAGTCTGGTTGCTGGGGCTCAGGCGGTACCAGTTCAGCATAAGGTCCTTGGACCAGTTGGAGAAACTGCAGGTGAAGGTGGCATTTGCTCCCTCCGACACTGTGAGCCAGGCTGGGGAGAAGGTGAGAGGCCTCCAGGGTTCGTTGAGGACCTCTAAGATGGATGAGAGCAAACAGCTGTGAGCAAGGGGCTTGTAGACCCTTTCTGACATCTTCTGAAATCCCTGGGGAGAGGAATGGTTCTCTCACACCCACCTCAGGGCAGAATCTCCTAAGCAGTTTCCCCTACCAGGGAGCCCTGTAGCTTCTTGAAGGCTGTAGATGTGTGACCTCACCCCCGACCCCTACCCGACAACCAGGACTCTTCCTTCAGCGTATGGTAATTGAACCTAGAGCCTGGAAGCTTCTATCTGGCTCACTTATTTCTGTTCTTTGAGAATTTGAGATTCTTTTTTTCCTCAGATGTTTCTATCTTCCCACTCCCGTGCAAAGTGTTCTAGGTTAGAGCTACGTGTTGCAGCCATGGACTTCTGGTTGGCTGGCCTAGTTCTGTCGGAAGAGTCAGTGGGATGCTCGGGTGGGAGTGTGAGGGCTTCCTTGGAAACTCCAGACTTGGAGGGGGGGGGGGGACTCTTTAGTAAGCTTGGGGTCCGGGCTATGTGCTGGCCCAGGGGGAACCACTCAGCATGTCAGAGCTGCCCCAGGTAGCAGAAAGTATAGGCCAGTCATGTCTTCCAGACAGACCAGAGGTCACAGCAAGACACCTCCAAAGGTCAGCTGTATCATTGTCCCTCAAGTGGACAGAAGATCCAAGCCTCCCCTCTCAGCCCCCCCACCTCCCGCCAACAAAGATGTGTTGGGCGGTAAGATGACCAAGGTTTTGTCAGAGATGCCCGACACAGCATGCAGGGCCTCACAGCTCTTCTCAGCAAGTGCCTGTCTCACCGACAGGCCTCTTTCCACATACATGCACACTTATACATAACCTCCCATTGGCTTTCAAAAACCACCACCTGTTGGGGCCCACAGGATGCTGACTTGCAGTCAAGTATGTATGTACAGTCAGAAGCCCCAGGGTCAAGGAAAGACAGATGTGCAGTGTTGGCTCTGTTTATTAACAATTAAACTTTATTAAACAACCCAACTAGCATATACAAGAAGGAAAAAAAAGGTTAAAGGGACAGAAGAGTAAACCTTTTGGAATCCGTTTTTCAGGACGGGTCCTTAGGTGTCTCTGTCCCGAGAGCTGGTCCTGTCCCTTCCTCTCTCCGAGTGCCCTGCTCGCCTTCACTTGTTTTTTTTTTTCCCCACCTTCCCAGTCACAAACAAAGGGCGGTTTCCTTCTCCCTTCGAGGGTCAATTAAGAAAACAATAGCCACGGTGGGGTTCCCAGGCAGGCTTCCTAAATTCCAAGCCCAAGAAGGCTCTAAACAGTCTGTCACAAGGTATTCATGGCTTGCCCCAAGGGTAAAGCCTGCTAAGACTGCTTTCACCTGTAATAAAGCTTAATCTTTCCCACAGTGCAGAGCACACACATGCTGGGCCTGACCCAGGAGAGACTGCCAAGAACAGAGGAAACAGGCTCAGAGACATCCTTGAAGCTGCTCTGGCCTCAATTCTGGCTGTGCTGCCAGCTTTCTCTGCCCTTAGCCTATCTAGTCGTTTGGCAACTGGGACTTGTAGATAAAAGGCCAATGCCAAGCTGGGCTTGGTGGCGCACGCCTTTAATCCCAGCACTCGGGAGGCAGAGGCCAGCAGATCGCTGTGAGTTCGAGGCCAGCCTGGTCTATAAAGCGAGTCCAGGACAGCCAAGGCTACACAGAGAAACCTTGTCTAAAAAACAAACAAACAAACAAACAAACAAAACCCTAAAATAAAAGCAAAAACAAAACCAAAAAACCCCAGACATATGTCTCTAGCTGCACCCTTTCCATCCCTCTGCCTTCCCCCTCCCACTGACTGAGCAGTCATACAGGGAGGGAATTCTACCCAATTACATGGCCCAGGGCGCTGTACCTCAGACACTGCACCCACTTCCATTGCGAGACGTTGGACTATATACTTACTGGATATGGTTCCCTCCTAGGGTGACAAAGAGTGAGAGTGTGTCGCCACACCTACAGTTATGGGCTCAGAAGACACAGGGAGAGCAGCAGTCAGAGGCAAAGAAGAGGAGCTAGGGAGGGAGAAGCTGGATGTGGGGGGAACTGAGGACTCAAACACTCTGCAAACAACCTGTATGATGGAATCAGCCAGCTCAGGAAAGAAGCCAGAGATCCTTGGCAGAGGTACCTGCTGTGAGCGAGCAGACTTCAGCAGAGGGAGGGCCTTGAGGCATTCCCACCGTGTAGCCTTGCCCAGAAATGGTTCCCATCACCGCCCCCTGAGGGGGGTGGGGGGGTGGGGGGGGGGAAGGGAAGCAGGCCTGATATTTCTCCTCCTCCATGTTCTCAGCTACACATGGACGGCAGATGTGCTGATGACCTAGTGCTACGTGGCTATGTGCAAGCCAGGCCTGGAGCTCCTCATGAGCCAGGGGCCCTAGATGCCATGCAGAGTTGATCAAGCCTAAGTCACATGGTTCTGGGCAGGGTGGGCAGTGGTCCATGTAGGTCTATATGGGCCAGGAGGACCAGCGGTGTCAGTGATCCTTGGAGGGGCCAGGGCCAGGCTTGGGGTTGCCAGTGTGATGTTTTCCCTTTTAATGAAGGGTTCTGTCCTTCCTCAAAGGCAACACTAACACTGTGAGGGCTACAGTATACACCTCCCCTGCCCCCCTGCTGCCCCCCCCCCCTGCTTTTGGCTTGTGATCGTCTGTCCAAACCACAGCCAGCTAGCCTGTCCCAACACAGTAGTGACAATGAATGTCTTCTTTAAACATTTGCTCAAGAAACATACGAGAACGCCTCTGGCAACTATAGTAAGGCTAGATTCTGATTTGGCAACATAAAGACATCTCCCTCACCGTCTCCCCCATCAGCGTTGTCTGCTCTATGCTCCCCCTCCTTGGAGCTAGAAACCTGGGGTCCCTTTACAAGGACTCCAGGTAATCTTGAGACTGTACAGCACTACCCTGATCCCCTGAAGCCACTACTACAGCTGTATTTAACCACCAGTCTACAAAGAGGTTCTCGAGACTTCCCCAGGTCCTGAGGACCAGAAAAGCCCCAGAGAGCCAAAAGGCATAGTGCCCCTGCTTTGCTCTGGGCAGGATTGTCACACCTGCCCATGGGCACCTGTGGTCTGTGAGCACACTGGGCACCTCTGTCCAGTTATCACCTTGTGTCCCCTTTGATGGACTCTCATCCACTAGGCTTTGGGGCCATGGCTACCCTCCCTCTCCAAGTTGGCTCTTAGGTTGTCCCAGGTGAGCCCTTGGGGAGACACTTGCTAACAGATTCTAGAGCCTCATCTGCTGTTTGCTTCCAGATTTCTCCTGCTCCTGAGTCTGAATGTATGACCATTTTTAAAAAAGATTTATTTATTGTATATGAGTGCTCTATCTGCAGAAGAGGGCATCAGATAACATTGTAGATGGTTGTGAACCACCATGTGGTTGCTGGGAATTGAACTCATGACCTCTGGAAAGAGCAGGCGGTGCCCTTAACCACTGAGCCATCTCTCCAGCCCCTTGAATATATGACCATTTAACTCACTTGTCTTCTCACTCACTCTTTGCTATTCCTCTGATGGTAGCTCCTGTGACTTCCTGGGTCTCTGTTTATGTCCACCCCAGGGCTCTGTCTGGCTCTGTCCAGGTCCTGGTGGCCCTTCCTCCCTCATCAGAATAGTCCCTGCTCCCTCTTTATTTCTCCCCTCAGAATTTTTTTTTTAATAGAACTGGGATGTGTTTTCCCTCAGGGTGCCTGTGATGGGCCTAGAAAAGACAAGGGCGGAGACTTCCTCACAGAGGTCACTGTCCTGCTACAGGGATGTACAGGAGATACTTTGCTTTGGCAAGAAAGCATCTATCTCTGGAGGTCACCAGGTGGTAATACCATAGGGAGGATACCCCTAGGCATCCAGTTCAACCATAAAGAATAAAGTAACCCCCACCCCGCCCCAGGGAATGAATAGGCCCCTGGGAGAGCTGCTGGGAATTGTGCTGGGAGCAGCTTGTTGGATTTGATGGCAGCTAGGTGGTTTGACAGTACTGGATCCCTGCACTTCTGAGAAAGTGAGATAGTGGCTGAGACCCCAGACAGTACCTCTGAGCCTCCCTTTCATGCTGTGGGTGCTGGTGGGAACACACAGGCAGATGAAAGTGTCACAGTGGTTAGCACATGTAACGGTGCCTTCTCTTGTAGCTGAGGCTGGCCTCGAACTCACAATTGTCCTTCTGCTTCCCGAGTGCTGAGATGGCAGGAAGGTGCTCTTGTGCCATGGTAAAGACATACTTGTGGTTAATGCAGAAGTGGTGGGTGGAGAGGGGCTGGGAGGACTCTGACTTTGGCTACAGTGGATGAGGACTTCTCCGTGCTGCTGCACTGTGAGTTCCATGAAACTATTTTGGTGCTGTTTGCATAGTTAGAAATTTCACCGTCAGAAGAAAGGAGAGTTGGGGAGATGGCTTGGCATGTAGGAACACTTGCTGTATGATTACAAGGACCCAAGTTTGGGTCCTCAGCACCTGTGTAAAAGATGGGTGTGGCAGGATGTGCCTGTAATCTTAGCATGGCGGTAGTGGGGGAAAGGACCCTTGGAGGTTTATGAACCGTTATCTTGGATGAAAAACACAAGCTCCAGGTTTACTGGAAGATACTGCCTCAAGAGAATAAAGTGTGTGGCCACGCAATGTTCTGAAAATAGCTCTTACAGGCTAAGGGACTGGAATTTTTGCTGGCCCTCACAGACAGAGCTATAATATACCTTGAGGTTACTTAAGACTGCTACTGTACTCTGTACTCAGCCTTTATGTCCAATTTGCCTTAATTTTATTTATTTACTTTTTTCCAGAACAGGGTTTCTCTGTGCAGCCATACTGTCTTAGAGCTCACTGTTGACCAGGCTGGCTACGAACTCAGAGTTCTGTCTGCCTCTGCCACCCAGAGCCTTGAGTCACCAAGCTCCACTTTAACCTGCCTTTAAGAAAACAATGTGGGGCTGGAGAGATGGCTCAGCAGTTAAGGGCACTGACTGCTTTTCCAGAGGTCCTGAGTTCAATTCCCAGCAACCACATGGTGGCTCACAACCCTCTATAATGTGATCTGATGCACTGTATACAAAATAATAAATCTTTTAAAAAAAAAAAAAGGAAAGAAAACAATGTAACAATCAACCTTACCCACCTTAATCAATTTTCACAACTTAAGCAACACATGACTGCACTCTTAAGGTACATACCCTTCCATGCCCTTGGCCCAGCTAGTCCATATGTCTCATTTGCTGAAAGCGGCAGATACAGAGGTTGAAAGCAATCTTCTAAAATCTATCACAAAGGTTGAAAGCATCCACTTACGGGTACTGGCTGATGATGGTGCTTGTCTGAGTCAGTGGAGCTCACTTGGAGCCAGTGACTTAATGCCTTGTAAAACTGTTAGAGATTCTGCCAAGGACCCCATGCCCTCACCCATAGGATGCTTTTTATGTTGTTCAGTAAGGACAGAGCACAGTCCTTTGTTAGGGACACACACGCATGGGCAACTCATACAACAGACAGACACCACTACAGATACAGGCAGCTTCACACACACACACACACACACACACACACACACACCTCATACAATAGACATACAGACACACACACACACACACACACCCCTCATACAACAGACACACACACACACACACACACACACACACACACACGCACGCATGCAAGCATGTACACAGAGAGAACAGAGGACACCGACACAGGGGCAGACTCACAGGACAGCCGTCAACAGGCACAGGTTCAGACTCACCCAGCAGACAGACAGAGGGTGGAAGGCACGTGGAGCATGAAGTAGAGAATTCTAATCTGGACTCTCTCGATTAAATGACCCCAAGGGGAAGTGCTTCAATCTCTTTCCTTAATGTGTTATTGGCAACAGTGGAGTCACCAATTATACGCTAATGCATATAATATGCACAAAAGTAGGAGTAATAAGACAGGATAACATCCTCTGGCCCCATGGCCACCTTAAGCCCACACCCAGGTAAGTTTTATCGGGCTGTGGTGTTGGCCCAGTTGCTAATGTGTTCACCAAGCAAACATGAGGCCCAGAGATTGATTTTCAGTACCTATTTGAGGCCGGTGTGGTAGGGAGTGCCTGTAATGCTGGGACTGGGCGGGCAGAGACAGGAAGATCCCTGGGACTTACTGGAGAGCTAATTTGGCTAAGTCAGTGAGCTTCAGGCTCAGAGAGAGATCTTGAAATCAAAAATTAAGGTGGCCAGTAATCTAACAAAGACATTTGATGTTGACCTCTGGCCTCCACATACACGTTCATACACGTGCACACAAATGTGCATATACAAGTACGTACATACACTCCTTTTTATTTGTAAAAAACTCAGCAGAGGAGCCTGCCTTTTGCCTGGCAGTGTGCATGTCAGTGAGGAGGTTTGGAGCCCTTTTTATGTCTAGGTCACTGTGTCTCTCATCTTGTGGGCCTCTAACTGGGATCTGGGAACCTAGGACTGGCTGGGACCCCTTTTGGGAACGTAGCCAGAACGGGCCTAGTTGAAGTCACCCCTGTCCCCTAATCAAGTGAGGTGTGAGGACTAGAACGTGATGTAAAGGTCCCCTTTCCCCTGCCTACCTCACCTCAGGATTCTTGCCCCTGGAGGTCTAGTGTGGGGGTGCTGATGGTGATCACCTGACCTGCTCTTCAACCCCACCCCGTCCAGCTTGCTTGGGAGTTTTCACCCCCAAAGTCATATACTAGTGATACGGGGAAGGGAGAGCCACGGAGGTAACTGGGTGCTCGCTCACAGACTGTTGGATCGTACACTGCTGAGGGAGAGGCTGGGCTGTAAGACTGAGCACTCTTTACACACTTGCTCTGTTCTCTAGGATTCCTGGAACCACTTTGGGGATACTGCAGTCTTCCCACTATCAAGAAGGCCTCACCGGAGACCACCTCCCGACCTCAGACTCCAGCTCCTAGAACCCTGAGGTGATCAAACCTTATTCTTTATAAATCACCCAGTCTGCGGTGTTCTGTCAGAACAAATGAAAGGCACTAAGCTAGGCTCTCTCCCCCAGGGGGGTCTTCCTGGCCTCCTTAGCCTGCACAAAGTTCTGCATAAAAGGTGCAATTCAGAGGTGACGGGTCTTCTCCATCTCCCTGAGCTTGCTCTTTAATTCATATACAGAGGTGAACTGGTGGGTGGGTGGCACGCTCTGGTTAGCACTGGGAGGTTGAGAGCCGGGGAGTCCTTGTAGCCAGAGCCTGAGCTGGGAGCGAGGCGAGCTCACTGCAGCCCACGGGTGCCTCTGGGCTGAGGCCAAATCGTAACCACACAGAAGCACACACTACCTTATTTAGGCAAGACTCATCTGGGATGACGAAAGCATGGTCAGGCAGTGGCAGGGGTCCCCTGGTCCCCTTAATCATTACAAATGAACTGTAGCTCCCATATCCACCTGGAGAAATGTCCCCAGTGTGAGAGTCCCAGAAAGGCTCCTACAAGCATTAGCAGGACTATAGTTTCAAGTAAATGCATGATGGCCCAGATGATGCTCCACATCTCTTGCCTAGGCTGTTAAGGGCATGGGCTGACCAAGCCAAAGTGGGAGTGGGGCACAGAGGGCCTGCAGTCGCTTAGCCAAAACAATCTCTCGCAAGGGTCCCAGCCAGGGAGAGGCAAGTCAGCCAATCGTGTGATGTCAGAGTTCTAGCTGCATCCAGGTGGGGATGTGTCCCCAGGGGACGTGGGGGCATGAAGGGTAAAGGGCTTTCTGACATTAGTGATGCTTAGTGATGCAGTGCAGTGAGGGGATGGGGGCTGAATTAGTCTTAAACTTATACTGGAATCTTTACCTCAGCACCTCAGGATAGAACTTTGCTAGGAGTAGGGGCTAGCTATGGGATTAATTAAGATAAGGTCATCTTGGAGTAGGGTAGGCCTCAGCTAGTAGGACTGGCGTCTGTGCAGAAAAGGAATTGTGGACACCGGCTGATGTCTGAGGGTAAAGGCAGAGGTGGGGGATGTGTCTAGATACCAAGAAACCCAAAGGTTGCTGGGAAAATCAGAGGCAGGAGGGAAACCTGGTACATAGTGGCCCGCAGGGACTGGAGATCTTCATATCTTGAATTCCAATTTAAGAATCTCAAGCCTGTTGGGAGCGGTGACGCACACCTTTAGTCCCAGCAGTCTGGAGGAGGCAGAGACAGGTGGATCTCTGTGAGTTCGAGGCCAGCCTGGTCTACAGAGCAAGTTCCAGGGCAGCCAGTGCCACACAGAGAAACTGTGTCTCGAGAAAACCAAAGCAGCAGCAGCAACAACAACAACAACAACAACCCCAAACGAACAAAATAAATAAAAAATAAAAGAACCTCAAGCTTGAGACAATGCTTCCTAACCCACCCCCGTCCCCACCAGCTATGGTACATGGTGATAGCCATCCAGCCAAGCCAAGGAAGGCAGGAAGTACAAATAAGCCACGTGAAGTTGCGCATGCCTGGGGGCTCAACACTTGGAAAACTGGTGCTGGACAATTTTGAGTTTGAGACTAGCCTGGGAAATCTGATGAGACATTGTCTCAAGAACACTTGGTTTTCTAAACTAATATATATATACATAATAAACACCCACCTCTCCACACACACATGGCCTTGAACTTTTGACGGGCATGCTCCACTCTGACTGTCTTTAGTCTGACTACAAGATGGTCCATTAGCTAGCCTGAATATCTGTCTGTCTGTCTGTCTGTCTGTCTGTCTGTCTGTCTGTCTATCTATCTATCTATCTATCTATCTACCTATCTATCATCTATAAGTGTTTTCTCAATATCTCCCCTTATCCGCTCTCATCCCTCATCTAAGGGGATGATTATAGAGATCCGCAACTGTTCTAAATGCAAAGAGTAAGGGACTATGGGTTGCACGGCTCCAACGGATACATTTGGAATGAAAGCCCCATAAGGCTCGGGGAAGATCACAGATGAGAGTGAGATGAGGCTGTAAGAGCCAGCGGCCCAGGTCACCTGTTGATGGAGTGTTCCCTACACACTACCTCAAAAATACACACATGAACTCTGAACCATGCTTGACTGAACACAGGACTAGCGTAATTATAATGCCACCTGACACACAGATGTCAACAGGGGGAACGCGACATGGTCCTGTCCCTATGTGAAGAGCTATAGGAGGCCAATGGCTAATGACAGAGGGGAATCAGTTGTGCAGATACAAATTCCCACACAGATTGTCCAGTCCAGTCCCAAGTGGCCGACCCTGAACATGTGCACACATGAGCAAGGCTAAATGAACTCAATAAGCTATATACACAGGTATGTATATACATATATGTATATTTTCAATATTACAAATTAAATAAAAAGCAAATCTGACTTTAAGAAATGTGTCTTAGGAGGCCAGGTATGGTGGTACATGCTTGCCTTTAACCATAGAACTCGGATGACAGAGGCAGGCAGATCTTTATGAGTTCAAGGCTAGCCTGGTCCACAAAGTGAGTCCAGGACATCCAGGGATATTACACAGAGAAATCCTGTCTTGAAAAACAAAACCAAACGAACATATAAACAAACAAAAAAAAATCAAACCAAACCAAACCAACAACAATGAGAAATGTCTTAGGATGTGTTTGGCAGTTTTCATAAATCTCAGGACCACATGAGGCAATAATTGTTTTCCCCAAATTGTAGGTGAGAGGCTAGGAGAATGCCTCAGTGGTTAAGAGTCTGGCTGTTCTTCCAGATGACCCAGATTCATGTTTCTTTTTTTTTTTTTTTTTTTTTTTCCGAGACAGGGTTTCTCTGTGTAGCCTTGGCCATCCTGGACTCACTTTGTAGACTAGGCTGGCCTCGAACTCACAGCAATCCGCCTGCCTCTGCCTCCTGAGTGCTGGGATTAAAGGCGTGCGCCACCACACCCGGCCTGATGACCCAGATTCAATTCCCAGCCCCTACATGGTAGTTCACAACCATCTGTAAATCCAGTTCCAGGGGAGTCAATGCTTTCCTCTGGCTTCCACAGACACCAGGCACACTCGAGAGGCACACACATGCAGGCAGTACCCCGTACAATAAGATAAAATAACAAAACAGAGGAAAGAACAAAAGAAAAAAATGTAGGTGACAAAATGATAAAGAGACTGAGTGGCTCACCAAAGGTCACCACACTCACCAATGGCTTTATGGACTGACTTTTTTGTTGTTGTTGTTTTGTCTTCTGTCTTTTGTTTTTTGTTTTTCAAGACAGGGTTTCTCTGTATAGCCTCGGCTGTCCTGGATTCTCTTTATAGACCAGGCTGGCCTCAAACTCACAGAGATCCATTTGCCTCTGCCTCCTGAGTGCTAGGATTAAAGGCGTGGGCCACCCAGCCTGACGACTTGGACTAATTTCCCACCCCCCACCCCCCAAAAGTGTTTGTTGCAGTGCAGCCCAGACTGTCTTTGACCTTTTGACGAGCATGCTCCACTATGACTGTCATTTGCCTGAATACAACATGGTCTGTTTCCGAGCCTGATTTTTCCTCACCTCAGTCTCTAGGCAGATGCTTGAGGTTGGGAGACTTGTAAAACACTGCTAAGCCCAGGAATGACTGAAATAAGGAAGGCGAATCAGTCAGGACAGAAGAAGAAGTGCTCTGGACTTAGTCCACGGCTGCCAAATGGTAGGTCACAGGCCACGCAAAGTGCTCCCTGCTAAGCTAGTCCAGTGGGCAAAGAGGCATACCAGCTTTGAGACATTTGTCAGACCCAATCTAGAATAGGTCTGCTTAGATACAACTGCCTTTCCATACTTTGTCACCAAATTGCATTTTGGGGACATGCCCAGTGTGCCCGGTAACCAGAGTGAGTCACAGTCCCCTTTCTGTCTTAGTTCCTTCTCTCCGATGACATAATCTTCTGACTTTGTTCCCTGGGTTTCCCAACAAGGTTCTGCCAAGGGCCATTTGCATCCGCAGGGCCTCGGACTATTTACCATGTTCCATTCCGTTTTCTCCGTCCAGTCCTGATAGGGACCCACGGACTCTCGTAGAGGAAGCCAGCATCCCCAGCTTTTCACCCAGCCTCGGCCTACAACCCAGGAGAGGGTCTGCCGTGGTGAGCACCCAGCTCCTAGTCCCAACCAGCCTTCCTCATAGTGGAGATGCTGGCGTGAAGGTGACTGAGGCTTCATAAATGATGTGTTAGGGCAGCATCAAGGTATATAACCTTGCCTGGGTCACTCTCCTATGCTCTGCAGGAGTGGCCCTGACTCAGGAGCTAGGTGACTTCCTCTGGGAACTTTGTTCCCCAGGCTCTGGGTTTCCAGTGAAGGCGGGGCTCAGTCCAGTGGGTAGAGGGCAGGGGTGAAGGGTAGAGGGCAGGGGTGAAGGGTAGAGGGCAGGGGTGAAGGGTAGAGGGCAGGGAGGAACACAGGGAGCCGAGTTTTCATTGTAAGGAATTTGACCAGGATTGCTGTACAACGCCCAATACCACCTTCCCAAGAATCTACCATGGATGCTATGAGACCAGGGATGTGCACCTTGGAGTCCTCCAGAGATGCCAGTGCAGAAAGCTGTGCCCATGAGGGTCTACACAGCTGGTTATACTCTTGGAGAAAAACCTCCAGTCATCTATCTCCTGTAGGGATGTCCCCAGCTATAGGAAAACACAGAGCAAGGCCAAGGACACCAGGGCTTGGCAGGATCTTGAAGCAGGGCCACAGTTAGATCTCTGACCAGAACTACCATTGCTCCATGGACAGGAACAAATGTTCAGTCTGCTGCCAAGCTAGGTGGGACTGTTTTGGAGCCCTGAAGGGCACTCTACCTGTAAAACCCACCTACAGATAAGAAAGGAGCCAATCTGGATAACCAGGGGATAGCCGTCCTCCCCCCCCACCCCACCCCCGCCCCCGTGTTCTCCTCCAGTGACAGGAACTGAGGGTGACAGTTTCTTCAAGCCGTGACCCAGCCACCAACCCTGATCCCACTTCCCTAGGAGCCACATACCTAGAAGCCACCCTGATTGCCAGCTCAACAGCAACACAGTCCAGGTGAGTGACCAAGGCACCTGCCGGACCCACATGCCCACAGCCCCTGGCTGTGCCTCCTTCAACGCAGTCGCTGTCACCTCCTGTGCTCCTCCTGGGCTGCTTGCTCACTCAGGCAGAGTTGTCTGTAGCAAGCGGAAAGGAAACTGTCCCGGGTCGTGTTGGAGGGAGGAGACACGTTCTTGGCTCCCGCCCCCTCTTCCTCCACCTCCCACAGAGGTGGGAGACTAGGCAAAGGGGGGAGAGGGGCATCGAAGGGGGAGGGGCGTGAGAGGGAAAGATGCCCGGGAGGAACAGGTAAGGGACTATAGTGAGAGACTGGGGACCAGAGAGTGGGGAAGGCCAACTGCCCTTGCTTCCTGCCCCACTATGGGGCCCCCTCCATTTCAAGCCCCTTTTCTATTCCCAGTGTCCTGATCCTTAGCTCCCCAGGGCTGAGGGAGACTGAGACTAGGACCTGACTCATTCCTTTGGAGGGTGGGTGGGTGTCCTCCCTGCCTTTGGTGCTTATGGCCACAGTGAGGGTAAGCTGGACCTTCCCTTACCTTGTCTGGCATGTGTGGCCTTGAGTCCCCCTGAGCTATGCCTTAGTCTTTTACTTCTGGGGAGCAAGAGCCGGGTTACCCCGACCTGCTCTGCTTGGTGGGTGAGAGAAGGCCTGGACCGGCTGAGGTGAACCTCTCTTAGGACCTGAGAAGACTTCTCTCCCCTACCCCCCACCCCACCAGTCACATCCTCAGATCCAGAAAGCCCTTGGGCCTGGTCTGGCTTTCCCTCATGGCTTTTCTTCCCTTCAAAACACTGGGCCTGCCCATCTGGATTGTTCCTGGTATTCTCTGCTTCCACAGTGGTCCTAGCAGTGCTAGCTCTCCTGCCCGAGTCAGTCCCTA
This sequence comes from Acomys minous, assembly GCF_964271855.1. Taxonomy (NCBI): domain Eukaryota; kingdom Metazoa; phylum Chordata; class Mammalia; order Rodentia; family Muridae; genus Acomys; species Acomys minous. Next base: position 117,838,891 of record NC_140486.1, read on the forward strand.
GGTGGTGGAAACCTACCCTACCCTCTGCCTATCCAGCCCCTGTCTCCCTGAGGATGTGTTGGGTAGGTAGACCTGTGCACACAGCACCCCCCCTCCCCCCCCACCCCCACTAGCCATTTGTGGGGCGCTCTGATTAACGGTTCCACTCTAAGCCTTTCATCACAGTGAATGAATGGGAAATAGGAAAAACCAAAACTTCTAATATTAGAAATGAGATGTGTGGGTCTCGCCATCCTACAATAATTAACCCGCTGGAAACCATCTGGCAGCTGCCGCAGCAGTCACCCCAGTTCTGAGGCACCAGCCTGGCGGGGAAGGAAGGAAACGTTACTTTGTACAGCGCAGGGATGGAAAAAGAGTGTGAGGCACAGACTGGCCGCCCCCAGTCTCAGAATGGGGCCTGTGGGCAGAAGCTAGGGGCATCCCCTCCCCAGGCCTGGCTCTTACAGAGTCTCTTTGACACCCTTGTGACTCTCAGATATGTTCAGGCTAGCAAGTCGCTCCACAAGGCTGGGCGATTAGGTACTGGCTACAGACCAAGAGTGGACTCTGGACAGATCCCACCCAGCCTCGTTCTGGTGTTTCTATGAGACTGAGACTGCACAAGCAGTTCATGAGGACTGGGAAGGCCCAGGAGGCCCAGAAGCAAGCTGTTTACTTAGCATCCCAGGCCTGCAAGTAGTGGGGCATCTTTTCATGGGGAGGGAGGGAGCCTCTGCCTGTCTCTCTCTCTCCCTCTTACTCTTTCCCCCTTCTTTCTCCTGTCTTTCTCCTTTTCCTCCCTAGCAGTGGGGTGAGGAGCAAGGCTGGACCTCGTGTAGCCCTAATTGGTTTCCCTGTGCTCATAGCTCCTGCAACCTCCTTGGAGAGGAATGTTTTTCCAGAGCCGGTCTAGGGTCTGAAGAGCCTGCAAGGAGGCAGAGGGTGGGAGGAAAAGGACAGCAGGGTCCTAGGACCAGGCCTAGAGAGGAGTTGCTGGGTCACACCCTGGTGCGTACTATTTACTTATTACTGTACCATCCACACAAAACTCACAGTCCTCAACGTGCACATTGTCCTCCCCCCCAAACCCACATTCCAAAGTACACATGCTGTCCCCAAGAACACATATTCCATGTAGTACCCACTGTCTCCCAATAAACACTTAATCCCCAAGACACAGGCTGTCCTCTGATATTTCTGGTCCCAAACACACACCTTATATTCCATGACACCCAATCCCCAACACACTCCTATCCCCCAACAGCCTTCCCCAACACAATGCTGCCTCTTAATACACACACGTAGTCCCCAACACTTGTGATGTAACCCATGCGACCTCAAACACATAGGCTACCCTGCAATACACACACCATCGTCAGGACTTGTACTCTCCCCCAAAACATGCAATCTTCCAATACACATGATATGTCCCAGTATATGCTCAATTTCCAACACACACACACACACACACACACACACACACACACACACACAGAACCTCCCAATATACAAGCTATCCCACTGTGCTGCTTGCCCACACAATGTGGCACAGCAGGAGCCTGGGGCTCTATGGGACATCATAAAGCACCTCCAGCTATGTGTCATCGCTCTCGTCCCTTTGAGTACTGAGCCGGGGTTGGTAGTGTGGATAGAGTTCCAACTGAGGCCCAGTGTAGGAAGATCCCAGCTGGCAAGGATCAGAAGTCCATAGAAGCCTGACACCCCCATCCCTCCACCAGTCGTCCCCTCCCCACCCCCCGGGGGGCCTCCCCTTCTCTGGTCAGGCAGAGAAGCATGAGTTTCCAGGGTGCTGACCTCAAGATTACAACACAGAGGCAGCACAGATGGAAAGTTGGGGAGAGGGGATCCCCACACCCTGGAGGTAATGGGAAGTTTCCATCTAGGTGGAGACAGGGACAGAAAGTTCAGAAAACAGGAGGGTCATTTTGAAACAATTGCAAGGGAAACAGGAGGTAGAGGAGTGGCCAGAATCTAGACCCAAAACCCGCTGTGGCCTAGTGGGCAGAGCGAAGTCTCCTCATGCGGGCACAGGGCGCTACAGCCCAGGTGAAAAGTTGATTCACAGGTGTTTCTGAGGTTGACACAGGAAATGGTTAATAGTGTTTGCAAATAAAAACTTTCTGTTCTGCCCTGTTTCGAAACATTTCCCAGAAGCTAAAGGAAGAGCTGCTAATTTATAGGCCCAGTTTAAGACTCAAATAATCTCTCTCTCTCTCTCTCTCTCTCTCTCTCTCTCTCTCTCTCTCTGTTTCTCTCTCTCTTCTCTCTCCCTCCTTCCTCACTTAATCATGTACCTGTTCTCTATAACATGTGATTGCTAGCCTCCCTTTTCTCTGAACTCTCTAGAATGTAGTCACTGGTTTAAATGTGCATCTGCATTTAAGTTCCCAGTGTGCGCTTCTGTGTGTCTGTTGCATACATGTACGCAGTACACATGTGCTCCCTGTAGATCTCTGTACTGTGTGTGGGAACACCTGCCAATCTAGTCACACTAGCACAGAGGGCTTTCTTGGGCCCTTCCTGGTCACCCAGATGGCTGCAGGAGGCCGTAGCCTCACTGAACCCCTAAAGCCAGGTTGTGCTGAGATGGACACTGGGCTGGCCATGTGATCACAGTGCCCTCTGGGAAAGCTTTCAGAGCCAATAAATAGCCTCTGAGCTGCAGAGGAGGAGACAACTCACCTGTCTCGGGGCTGTGCTGGCTAGTTTTAAGTCAATATGACCTAAGCTAGAATTCTCTGAAAGGAGGGAACCTCAATTGAGGAAATGACTCCCGATTACCCAGCTGCAGGACGTTTTCTTAATTAGTGATTGATGGAAATTGGTCCAGCCCATTGTGGGCGGTGCCATCCCTGGGCTGGTGGTCCGGGATTCTATAAAAGATCAGGCTGAGCAGGCTAGGAGGAGCAATGTAGTACGCGGCACCCATGCATCAGCTCCTGCCTCCAGGTTCCTGCCTTGTTTGAGTTCCTGTCTTGATGATGAACACATGGAAGTGTAAGTCAAACAAACCCTTTCCTCCCCAACTTGCTTTCTGGTCATGATGTTTCATCACAGCAAGAGAAACCCTAACTGAGACAGGGGTCCACTCTTAAATGCTACCCTGAGCTTTCAGGTAGGCTGCCATGCTGTCAACTGTTGAGCTGAGCCACAGGGTAAGGATGAGCAGGGTCATGGCCACGAGCGAGGCAATGGGAGGGGTTGGGCATCTAGCCAGGTGGTTGACAGTACAGGAGTTGGCCTTGCTTCCTCAATGAGTTCTTTCCTGTGCTCTTCCCTTCTCAGCCCATTGAGGGCTATTTCTAGGGAGGCTGCTCAGGTCTTAGGACAGGATTCCCATGTGTACCTTGCTCTTAAAGCTTGTCCTCGGAGGCTAACATAGCCTGCAGTTTGCTGAGCATGGCTCCCCGCACCCGACCTGATGGGTGTACATCAGCACAGCTGGGTCCAGGCTTGAGGTTTGCCTTGTGGTGGGCACAGCTTTTATTCACTGTTTTCTTTTGTCCTGGTATGGATGACGAGAATGCATAGGGTTGATTGACTTGTCAGTGAAATAATAATACATGTGAGAAAATTACATATCATTACACTTATTAGGCCAGTTAGGAGTAAGGAGTCCTTTATTTCTGTTGGTGACCAAGAGGGAAACAGTGCCTCAGCCATACTCTTCATGCTAGAGCTCAGGGGCACTGTGTTTGGTTTTTTTTTTGTTTGTTTGTTTTGGTTTTTCGACATAAGGTTTCTCTGTGTAGCCTTGGTTCTCCCTGATTCACTTTGTAGACCAGGCTGGCCTCGAACTCACAGTGATCCACCTACCTCTGCCTCCCGTGTGCTGGGATTAAAGGCGTGCGCCACCATGCCTGGTATTGGCACTGTGTTCTTAAAGGCAAGTCCCACAATGGCATCGATGTTGGATGAGGATCAGAGTGACCTTGCAGCATTTTGTTGGCAGAACATGGTGTATTAGCAGAACAACTTACTTGGATGCATACCTTTATCAGTTACTTTGGTTTCATTTCAGTTTGTATAAACATTAGTTATTTTGTTTTAATACATCTAGACTACTGTCAGGGTCATGGAAAACGCCAGTTGTGTTCCCAAGGCCTATGTGGCTGCTGGGGTTGGGGAGAGTGTTGGGAGCCAGATCAGCCCAAGACTTTCTCAGAAACCCTAATGAAAGGACAAAGGGAATGTTCATTCTGTGTCCTTGTCCAAGAGCAGGCTGGAGCAGTCTAGGGCTTGAGGTAAGGGTTCTGTTCCAGGGAACCCAGCTTTCTACCCTAAAGGGCTGTGGCTCTTAGCCATGTGGCACCCCTGTCTGGAGTGTCCTGTATTCTCTTTCCTAACATTTTCTGTTTGAGCTCTCTCTGAACTCGGTCCATTTCTCTCCCTGCAAATGGTGTATAAGATGCTGTACTTTTAAATAAACTCGGTGTAAGAGCTTATGCAAGATCTTCCAATCCCATCCCAGCTATTGCTTTTGTCTCCTTTACTTCTCCTCCCTAGTCCTCTCACTTGACAATTGGCCATTTAAGACCCCATGGGTTGGAGTTAAGGGGGTGGGGGACCAGAAGATGGTGTTGGATTTATTGGGACTGGAGTTATAGATGAGCGTAGGAGCTTGGGAACTGGAGTCTGGGTTCTTTGTGAGAGCAGCATGTACCACTCATTCATTTCCTCAGGCCCATAAATGGTGCAGTTATGATTTAGGTATTTTAATGTAAATGTTTGGTATTTTGTTGGGGGGATAATCTGATGTATTTTGATGTTAATTACTGCTTGCTGTCTGACCCACCTTTTGCTTAATAAAAAGCCATCCCACCTGAGCAGGGCAGGAGATAGGTGGGACTTAGAGAGAGAGGAATTCTGGGAAGAAGAAAGACAGCCAGGAAGAGGAGAGAGAGACCTGAGGTGAGGAGAGGAAGGCCGCCATGGGTTAGCTGGAGGACAAACACATGGCCGGCTGTGCGGATGGAAAATCTGGCCCAGATAAAGAACATTGACAAGTATTTGGGATTTTGGATGGGAGGTAGCTTGATAAAAGTTAATAGAAACAGATGACATGGCATTTAGACAGAGACCCCATGCCTGCCACACTATGGGAAGTAGTTTAGAGGATTTATATCTGCCCTGCCCCAGGTTAACCAAGGCTATTTTAAAATATAACCAGTGTCTGTGTTTTGATTGATTAATAGCCAGGCCTATAGGTAATACAGATAATTTAAAAAACAATAAGTGGCACTCAACGTGGGGCTCGCTCGATGGGTTTTGTAACTTCTAATGATATGAGGGAAGATTCAAAATTCAAAGATACAGAAATGTTGTTTCAGGGTATCAACAAAATCGCAACTACCATTGCAAAATTCTTTCCTGCTTTATACTTAGAGGAAATTTCTGTTTTCTCATTATTCTTTTATTGTATTTCATTCTTAAAAGCATTAAAAAAAAGCTAATAAATAAAAAAGCTGGAAGGATCAGTAAATTCTATCCTTTTGGAAAAGATTATAGATTTAACTGGAGAGATGGAAAGAATGAGAAAGGAAATAAAGGGATGGGAAAGCGAATAACATTTTTGGTAAATGAGAGCGATAAAGGACAAAATATAGAAAGACCAGCTTACAGGCCAGACCAGTGTACAGGCCAAAGACACCTGGGGATCCGTCCCATGGAACAGATACCAAAAAGTTTACTCTTGTTTCCCTTTAACCCTCTCTCCCTCTTGTCTAAGATTGTTAGATTATATAATAAAGTCTAATTGTTAAAAAACAAAGCCAACAGTATTTCTTATCAACAAAAGCTTAAAGGTGTGAGGTGCTGTCGGATGCTAGTGCATATGTGTGGTGCTGCTTTTCAGTGATCCCCTGTGGGATACCACTGACATCTTTTCTGCTTCTCTGGTTCTCTGATGCACATCAGTTGCCATGGAGACCATGCTGTTGTCAAGGCAGCTAATTGGCTGCTACTTAGATATGGGATGCTTCTTTGGTTCCTAAGTGTATGCAGCCCTCAGTCTGCACTGCAGAGCCCAGTAGCAACATAGACAGGCCTGAGGCAGATGTGTGGGCAGGAAACTTTGGCCAGATGATGGCAGAGAGGAAGCCCCATGTCATCTGGGTCCTGCATCCCCAGGAAAGCCTGGTTTAGGGAGGGGCACCTGGACGGTGGCTGTCTCCAGTACCATCTGAAGATGCTTTTGATGTGTGGAGAGGGCTGCGAGGCCTCCTGCTGGATTCTAGGAATTGAACGTGCTTTGTTAGGTGGATCGCTATGAGTTCGAGGCCAGCCTGGATTACAAAGTGAGTCCAGGACAGTCAAGGCTACACAGAGAAACCCTGTCTCGAAAAAAACAAAACAAACAAACAAACAAAAAAAGTGCCTTGTTGTTAGTCTTGGCTGACTTGGTGGACTAAGCCTAGACTAATTGTGGTAGGGAGTGGATGTTGTTGGAGTGGGAATTGGGGCTTGTTTAATCCTGTCTCAAATATGTGGGTGTGGCTAGGTACATGCCATCCCTACTGAGAAACTGAGGTTTTAATGGGCAGCCTGTATGGGGTGATTGTGTTGGCATCAATCTATCTACCTACTGATCTACCTACCCATCTACCCACCCATCCATCTATCTGTCTGTCTGTCTATCACGCTCCCTTGAGTTCCTCTGGCCAGTGATGCTCTTGGGTAGGTAGGTCCTCTCCATCTCCACAACATTGCCACGGCATCACAAGTGTCAGTGCTAATGATCAGGGGCTGGAAAGTACAGGCATTCCTCACTGTAGATGGCCTGGGGGATGCATCCTTGCCTCAGATGGAAGTTGATGGGCCCGTGGGGCAGGATGCTTGGCCTAAGGAATGGGAGAGCTGCTCCAGGCTGTTAGATGGAGTTACAGGACTGGAGCAGAGCTTGGGGTGGCTGGGGTAGCTATTATCATGATAACAGCTACCATTAATGATTAAGGACACACACTGCCCTCCTCCTCTGGTCTTTCCACCTAGAGAGGCAGCCCTTGCTCTACAGAGAGATGGGATGGAAGAGGGATAGGCATACAAAGGTCTTGTAGGGCAGAAAGCCAGAGGGTAGCCAGTTTGTCAGCATGATGGGACACTGGGCAGAGAGAGGGGCTGGTAATCTGTCCTTTGATGTGGATGCCATGATTCTCAGAATCTGAAACCCTTGGGGCTGTTGAGTTGGAGTTGGGCTTTTCAGGCTCCAGAGAAGTAAGAAGGATCTGCAAAGCCTATGACACCTTTAGCCTGTCTTAAAGAGCTCCCACTCGGAGACCTCAGACTGACCACAGTTAACTCTTCATCCAAATCTGGCCTCAGTATATATTAGACAACAGTCACTGCTGGTCCAAATTTGAAACTTGCACTATTAATATCTAAACTAGTTTAGACAACTTGTAAGATGCAATGGAGAATTGTCCAGGTCTACCCCCCCTGCCCCCCCTCGTACAATTCCCCAGAGCATCTCAAGTCTTCTCATCCCGTTCAGAACCTGGCCAAGAGCTTGATCTGTAGACATACGTTTTATCTATTTTATTTTGGCTTCTTATACCTCTAACTCCCTCCCACCAACCCAGCAACACTAGGTAGGAGAGAAAGAAGGTCAGTGGGGAGAAAGGGCAGAGTTCACTTTAGCTACTTCCAGTTTGTTGGGTTCTTTGGGGGCAATACCCATCTCAGTGGTCAGGCTATCCAGCTCTCAGGCAAATCAACAAGCAAACACAGCTTTCTTCCTGTCTCCTCTGAAGCATCCTCTTCTCCTCTCTGTGCTCTGGTATTTCTACCCTCTTAGAGACCTCAGACTTCCACTAAACGTAGCTGACAAAGACCCTCTTGGAGCCACAGGTGGCAGTTGTCATTTGTGGACAAAGTAAAGGCAGCTCCATGTTTTTAAAATAAAAACATGTTTATATAACATAACTGAAAAAGAAAAAAGAAAAAAATTAACATAACTGAGGTTTTTGTTTTATTTTTGAGACAAGGCTTTTCTGTGTAACAGAACCCTGGCTGTCCTGGTCTTGCTTTATAGACCAGGCTGGCCTTGAACTCAGAGATCCACTTTTTCTGCCTCCCCAGTGCTGGGATTAAAGGTCTGCGGCACCATCTCCTTACTCAAGAGCCTGATCTTAATCAGCTCCTGTGCCCTTTCTGCTAAGGTCTTGTGGAAGAATCTAGTACCCAGCTAGTACCCACATAATCCAGGTGGAGACTTTTTAGGATTATAAAAGCTTACAGGCACAGTTACTGGGCAGATATCAACCCTCTGAGCTATTTTGCTGTTTCCCAGCTACAGACCCCAAATTACTTGCCATAATTGTTCCTGCCTGGGCTGCTTCTGTTCCATCATGCTGATGGCCACATGCTCATGGTCCGTACTGCCCATGGCAACTTCCTTTTCTCTGGCTTCCTCTCCTGCTTCTCTCTGCTCCTTGTGGTCCCCATCCGATGGCAACTTCCTTTTCTCTGGCTTCCTCTCCTGCTTCTCTCTGCTCCTTGTGGTCCCCATCCGACCCCAGCCAGAGCATTTTGGGGAGCGAAGTTTACACAAGTCTCTTGGTGTTTGTAGAATGTGCTCATCTTGATAGCAACCAGATCTCAGGGACCAGTAGTTCGCATTTGAATACATAGCATCAGACCAACCCCTAACACTGGGGGGCTTATCCAGCCACTTGGAAATGACCATAAAGCCTCCCTAGCTAAGACCAGCAGGATGAGATCCCAGTCAGGTTAGGAGTTAGACTTAGGAACAGGGTTGGCAGTTAGGGTTAGAACAGGGTTAGGAGTTAAGGTTATGGCTTGGATCAGGGTTAAGGTTGGGCTCAGGATGAGGGCTAGAGGCTTAGGGTTTGCTGTATAACAATATTCTCCAAGATTGAATCATTCCATCCTTCAGGGAAGCCCCTTAAGCAGGAAGTATGCAACTCAAGATAGCTTCAGGAATTCCCTGGAACCAACCAGATTCACTAGTCCCCTCCCTGTCAGAGTAAACAAGCCAAGTTACAGAGAAGACTCTGAGACCAGACCGGATGCCTGGAAAAGGTTTAGTCCAACAACTGAGTCATTAGAAAGGACAGCCCTCGACCTGTTGAGCTGTCTGCAGGCGGTGCAGTGTGCTCCATCTTGTGTGAGCTGTCACTCATGCTGGGGTGGGCTTTGGTGATGCTGCTGTCTTTTGAGTTATTTCTGCCCCTTTAAGTAACCCCTCACCCATATTCCTGTAAGCAACCACAATACAGTTCATTGTTTCCCCAACTTGAACTTTGGTGGCATCCGTACCTTTTTTTTTTTTTTTTAAGATTTATTTATTTATTATGTATACAATGCTCTGCCTGCATATGCCTGCAGGGCAGAAGATCTCATTATAGATGGCTGTGAGCCACCATGTGGTTGCTGGGAATCGAACTCAGAACCTCTGGAAGAGCAGACAGTGCCCTTAACCACTGAGCCATCTTTCCAGCCCGGCATCCATACTTTGATCTGTTGCGGGCTCATTTAATCTGGTGTTAGTAGACATGTGTGTAGCATCTCTCCAGAAAATATTTTGTCACACACCATAGTTGGCATCTGAACAGGGCCATGAAGGAACCAAAGATGAGTTGGAGAGCATTAAACATGGTTCTAGCTATGGGTAGCAAGTCATACAACTGAGGCTGAGCAGCCTAAGGAGGGAGCATCCAAGGATGAAATTCCCTTTCCTATGTGGTGTGTAATGTGCCTTTGTGCTGTGAGAGCAGTTGCATGGTTCTTGCTATGGGTAGTGAGGCATATTAACTAAGGCTGAGTCACTGGGATTAGGAGTGTCTGTGGGAGGAATCCCAGGATAACAGTCTGTGTGCTATAGCGTGGCATGCCGACTTGCTGAGTGGGGTCTACCACAGGAACACAGAGATGCCCCGAAGACAGTTAAGGGTTTAGAGGAAACTTTGCAGTCTTTGGGATTAGCATACAAGGGTCAAGATTGTCGTCAGAGATTGCCTGGCCTCTGTTGGGTGTGGTTAGAAATGAATCAGAGGCTGAGCGGGCCGCCGAGTAGGGACTTGTTTGTGTACAAGAGCCATTGCAACGAGAAAGGGAGAGGTGGCAGCATCCTCTGTGTTAGCCTCTGATCTGGCAAATTGATTAGATAAATAAGATGGAGAAAGCAAGCACAAGTTAGAAGCCCTTCCTGGGATACAAGAACTTGGAAGCCATGGGAGGATTTAGAGAGCGAGGAGGAGGAGAACATGGCAAAAGAAATAGAAGATACCTCAGAGGTCCGGCATTAAATAGAAAAAAAAAGGGGGTGGGGGTGGGGATCTATAATCCAGCACTCAGATGTGGCCATTAACAATGGTCCCCTACGAAACTAGGGTGATAGGGAACATTCAGTGCTGGGGCTTCTGGATTTTTATTTTATTTTATTTTTTATTTTTGGTTTTTCGAGACAAGGTTTCTCTGTGTAGCCTTGGCCATCCTGGACTCACTTTGTAGACCAGGCTGGCCAGGAACTCACAGCGATCCGCCTGCCTCTGCCTCCCGAGTGCTGGAATTAAAGGCGGGCACCACCACGCCCGGCTTTGGAATTTTAAACAAGCAATGAAAGAGCCTGTCACAGCCCAGCTTATGAGGCTGTGGGACTTGGGAGCAGATGGGACCAGCCTGACTGCTGTGGAGGCAGGAAAACAGCTATGTAGCTTCCCATCTCTTCTTCAGGCAAAGGCTGCATAACCTGAGGCAGTGGGTGGAAAAGCAGTGCCTGATGGACTGGCTTATGAAAGCCGTTAGGAACACGTGGCTGTCTCTGAAGTCCCCATAGGAATAAGAGAAGCTGTACATAAACCTCTGTTAACTGGGCCAGACAGAACTGTGCTCACAGGGGAATGAAGGGAAAAAAAACTTGATCCAATAGGGACCTTGAGATGGGTATGGGGGCTTAGTGACTTTGCTGACCCATGGGTGGGATGGGACTCTTATGAAGAGAGGCTTTGGTAGACCTGGGTGATCTAGACCACCGTGTGAATAGAGCTCATAAGGTGCTAAAGTTCATGGAAGGAGGAGGAGGAGGAAGAGGAGGAGGAGGAGGAGGAGGAAGGAGAGGAGAAAGAGGAGGAGAATAAACAAGCAGTGGATCCTATTCAAGTCACCTGAAAGCAAATGTGGCTAGATTTGTATTGAGTTCCTCGGGACAATATGAATAGCGAAATAATTCATATTAGCTAGTTATTGAAAACCATGTCAAGTAAGCCAAATGAACAATCCGAGTCCCTTTTTTTTTTTATTAATGAGGAGACCTAGAAAGAGTGAGCTCATGCCTCTGAAAAGAGTCTTGGGGTCCAGGCTCAGGGGTAGAGTGTTTTAGAGACAAAAGTGCTTGGGGGTGGGAGGGTTACATCAGTGAGAGATTTAGAGCTTCTAGTAATGTCTGCTTACTTTGCAAGGCTCAGTGGAATCTTCCAGACACTACATAATATGTTTGGGCCATGGTCAAGGTCATGGACAGTCCCTGAGGCATTGCTACGGTGGAGGGGGCTGTTGGTGGGGATGTGGTGTAGTGTGGTGGGTGGAAGGCTAAAAAGTGACCAGGCAGTCAGAAAATTAGGTTGAGACAAGGTGGTGTTAACCTTAGTCATTCTATTTCCCCATTTCTTTAGTTACTTCCAAGTTTTTCATCTTGGCTAATATTGGTGCTTGAGGATCATTAGCTTGGCTGTGGCAATTCTTTGTCTGATGAACTTTAACAGGGAGTTTATTATGCAAGGACCACAGCAAATCCTGTAGAAAGGAACAGTGAAGGGGCATCCAGGCCAGTGAGGGGAGCTGAGAACCATGGGTTTCAAATAAACATTTTATGGTACCAGGAATTATTTGATTCTGACTCCTGTTGTCTGTTTGGGGTCGGTCTGGTGCTGTATATTCTTTTTTTTTTAATTTAATTTTATTAATTTATTCTTATTACATCTCAATGGTTATACGGTGCTGTATATTCTTTTTATTTTATTTTATTTTATTTTATTAATTTATTCTTATTACATCTCAATGGTTATATGGTGCTGTATATTCTAATGTTAATAATTTTGCTCCCTGAGGTCTGCTTGCTGTCTTTTACGAGCAGACACTCACAGATCCAATATGACATTTGTAATACCTCCAAGTTATCCCTAACTGGCTGAATAGATGCCTACACACCTGGGCAGGTCAGAAATGAGGTGGGCGTAGCTAAGGTTCTGGGCTCGGAGGAAAGAAGGATCATGGGAAGGGGAGAGACTGTAAGGTCCAGGACTGTATTGACCTGGTGGTGGTCTAGGTACGAGAGATGGGAAGGAAGTGGGGACCACCATTGGTTAACATAAAGAAGGACCACGTGGCTGGGAGGAATTTACTCTAAGGATTGGCATGGCTGGAGCAGCCCAGATGGAAGACATGTGCAAGTACTGATTTTATTTTGGATGGGAAGTAGCCCAGATAGGAATGATTAGAACAAATGGCATGGGATATGGAGCTGGGAGATGATGAGGTAGTTTAAAAGGTTAATATCGGGTTGGAGAGATGGCTCAGTGGTTAAGAGCACTTGCTGCTCTTCCAAAGGACACAGGTTCAATTCCCAGCACCCACATGGCAACTCACAACTGTCTGTAGCCCCAATTTCAGAGGATCTGACACCTTCACACCAATATACATAAAATAAAATAAAATAAAAATAATTTAAAAAGGTTAATATCTGCCCAGGCCCAGGTGAAATAAGGCTTATTTCAACATCTATCAGGTGCTTGTGTCTTTCATTGATATGGTAGTGGGTTAATAATAACTGCCATAATAATTATATAGTTTAATAATAGATATTAGTGACCCATTTTCACAACAGTTGTCTCTTAATCTAACTTCCCTCTAATCTTTTATAAAGTTCTTCTTCTCTTTCTTTCTTTCTTTCTTTCTTTCTTTCTTTCTTTCTTTCTTTCTTTCACTCCTTATTTGGCTGCATGAAAGCAACAAAGTCCTTCCTGGACATGAAGACTAAGTCCAAGCCTCGCTGGTTTGGGAGGAGTACTTCTGTCAGAGACTCCCCTGGGCATGGAGCGTGGAAGAGAACTGGTGTCTAGTCTCTGCATCGATCGGATAACTTCCCAGTTGTAGGCCCATTTCCCCTCTGATTAGGGCCATCTGATCAAGGCGGCAGTCCCTGCCACCCCTGTTCCTATCGTCATTGCAATGAGGAGAGGGGTAGCCCAAAGGGGACTAAGAGGTGGGACCCCTCTGGTCCTCAGTAAGCATACACTTGGGGGAGTACATGTACAACCGTACATAAAACTGGATGTTGAATTTAGTGCCTGAATACACTGCGCACCAGTCAGAAAAGTGGTGTCATTTGCAAACCCCCTCCCCAGTAGCTGGCTCACTGGCACTGGAGGAATGCAAAGAAAGCAACCTTGAGGTCCAGGACCATATAGACCAGGTGGCTGTCTAGAGGGAGGAGACTGAACAGAGTGTGCGGATTTGGAACCATAGTTTTAGTCCACTTACTTCCTAGAGATCCTGAACTTGGGACAATAACCCAAGATGTCTGGTTTGTGGACCAGCAGGAAAGAAAACGGGATTTTCTTTGGAGCTCTAGCTTAGGCACTATAGCTGGGCTATTCTCAGCTATTTTAACCTGACCTATGTGGTCCATCAACCTTTCCTTAGCACTGGCAGCTGTTTTTTTCCCGCCCATGTCTCACAGGTGACTTCTTCATGCCTCTGATTATTTCCCAGAGTGCCTCTCTCTCTCTCTGGAAGTCCTGCCTACCTTTTCTGCCTTTGCTATAGGCCAATTATCTCCTTATCAAACCAATCAAAAGATGTTGGAGGGAGTGTTTACAAGATATGATGCAGCCACAGGGATAACAATACAAAGTCCGGCCTGTTCTCAGCTCTCTGCTGGTACACAAATCAGCATTTGAATAACAACTTTTACACAGTGCACGGAAAGATCACCCCAACAAAGGTGGTTTTCAAGCCGACTGGCATGGAGTGAGAATGATGGCTTTCAACAGCCTCTTGCTAATGGGGAGTCATTCTCAGTCTAGCCTTTCGGTTCATGGGATATTTCCAGACCTTCATGGGTGTGGCTATAGCCAAAAGACTTACAGGACTGGTTGGTGGTGTGCTGCAAAGCCTAGAGAATTGGTCTCAACCCATAACTTAGGAAACTGTTGATACAAGTCCTGGAGCAGGGACCCTTGCTCTGGATTTGTTTTTGTTGCAGGGTCTGGAAGAGCTAGAAGCTATTTTTGTAGACAGAGGAGCAGTCAAGCTAAGGTAGGTGCAAAGGGAATTTTAGTTTCTTGAGGTGTGAATGTAATAGTGGCACCTAATTTTCAAAGAAGATCTCTGCCCAAAATGGGGAGAGGGCAGTCTGGGACTACCGTAAAGGAGTGAGTCAGTGAGTCACCTACTTGTGGCCTACACTGTTTTTTAGGTATGAGGTGATCGTCCTTAATTGTGCCTGTGGTTTCCTGTTCTGGCCTTTTTTTTTTTCTTCTTCTTCTTCTTTCTTTTTTTTTTTTTTTTTAAACTGGTAACTGGCCCCATTGGATTAAACAAAACAAAACAAAACAAAACAAAAACCCAGAAACCTCTATCACAGTGTCTACTTAAAACTTAACTTGGTGGCTTCCTATTGATGCAGTGACCAAGGCTCTTAGAGACATGTCCTAGTTAGTGTTTCTGTTGCTGAGATGAAATACCATGGGCAAAAGCCAAGTTGGGGAGGAAAGGGTTTATTCGGCTTACATTTCCACACTGTAGTCCATCACTGAAATAAGTCAGGATCGGAACTCAAACAGGACAAGAACATGGAGGCAGGAGCTGATGCAGAGGCCATGGGATGGGGGCGGCAGTGGGGGTGGGGGGTGGTGCTGCTTACTGGCTTTCTCCTTTATAGCCTGCTCAGCCTGCTTTCTTTTTCTTTTTTAAAAATTTTTATTTAATTAATTTATTCAGAGTACAGCTCAATTGTTATCCCATCACTTGTATCCTCCCATTCCTCCCTCCCTCCTACTTTCACTCTATTCCCCTCCCCTAGGTCTAAGACCAACGGGGACCTCCTCCCCCACTTTATGGGCATAAGCTATCAAATCTCATCTTAGTAGCCTGCTTATTCTTTCTTTGAGTGCCACCAAGGAGAGGTTGTCAAATATGGGGCACTAGAGTTCATGTCAGAGTCATTCCCCACTCTCCACATAACTGTGGAGAATGCCCTGTCCATTGGCTGGATCAGAGTAGGGGTTTGATGTTTACTACTTGTATTGTCCTTGGTTAGTGCAATAGTTTGAGCAGACACCCCTGGGTCCTGATCCACCCATTATGATGCTCTTTTGTAAGTTTCTAAGACCTTCTGGATCCTTCTATTTCCCTATCTACTATATTTCTCTTACCTAGAGTCCCAGTAGGATGTCCTCACATCTATCCCATTCTCCTGGTAAGTGAAGACTTTCATGGGACATGCCTTTTGGGCTAGTGCCCAATTATAAGTGAGTATATACCATGTGAGTCTTTCTGCTTCTGGGTTAACTCACTCAGGATGATTGTTTCTAGTTCCATCCATTTGTCCACAAATTCCTGGATTTCCTTTTTTTTTAATTAGAAAAATTTTTTTTATAGCCGAGTAGTATTCCATAGTGTAAATATACCATCAGCCTGCTTACTTATAGAACCCGGGACCACCAGCCCAGTGATGACCCCACCTACAATGGGCTAGGTCCTTCCCCATCAATCACTAATTAAGAAAATACCCTACAGCCAGATCTTATGGAGGCATTTTCTCAACTGAAGTTTCCCTCCTTTCAGATAATTCTAGCTTGTGTCCAATTGACATAAAACTAGCCAGCACAATTGACTTCCTGTCATTTTGACCCACAAACACATCACTGCTCAGCCACAACCTTTCCTTTCTTGTTCTCTCCCAAGATCACACATTAATATCAACATTGCAATAAAACATCCCTCAATTTAAAAGTCCTGCAGTCTTTAAAAACTCAAACACTTACAGGTCTCTTTAAAGTAGTCTCTTTTAAAACCTCAAATCTTTAAAATAGTCTCTTTTAAAATCACAAGTCTCTCAATTGTGGGCTCTTATTAAAAAACCAGACAGACAAACAAACAAACAAAAAACCTTTCTCACTTCAAGAGGGAAGAGCCAGGGTACAGTCACAATCTGAACAAAGAAAAACCAAACTCCAACAGTGTAATCAGCTCAATGTCAAATATCTTGGATTCATGCACAATCCTCTGGGCTCCCCCAGAGGGCTCAGTCATTTCTCTAGCTCTGCCCTCTGCAGCACACACAACATGTCTTCTGGGCTCCAGCTGTCTCTGTTGAGGCTGGAGCTTTTCCTGGTGGTCATCCCAAGGCACTGGCATCTGCAAAATGCTGGGGTCTTCTTCTGCAACTGGGTTGCACTTTCACCAATAGCCCACAGGTTCTCTTCAGGGACTCCAGCCCTACCCCACAGAGCCAAGCCTCAGCTGCCCTCCATGACCTCTTCACACCTTTAAAACCAGCACCACCTGAGTGACTTTTATATTGTTACTAATCTCAGCTGCCAGCACAATGTACAACCTTGGCCACCCCTGGGACACAGTTCTGTGTGCTGACTCTCAGGAAACACTTCCCAGAAGATTTTTTTAGCAGGCTGGCCTCAAACTCTCAGAGATCTGCCTGCCTCTCCTTCCTGAGTGCTGGGGTTAAAGGCAGGTGCCACCTTGCCCAGCTTGCTGGTCTCTTCTTAATCACAGCTGATTCGTCATCCATTTCCCTAACAAAGCAAAGGTTTACTCTAGAGTTTTCTTGTCTCTG
The DNA here is from genome assembly GCF_964271855.1 of Acomys minous. NCBI lineage: Eukaryota > Metazoa > Chordata > Mammalia > Rodentia > Muridae > Acomys > Acomys minous. The sequence goes on from NC_140486.1 coordinate 117,855,707, forward strand.
TTAAGTCACAGCCCATTCTTCAGCCCAGCTGAGCAGGCATCGCAGATTCTTCACACAAATGGCGAGTTGAGTGGAAACCAGTCAGCAGAGTCTCTTTCTGGCTGCGTGTGATTTAATCAGCACCAAGGCCATTTGCTTTTGCTGTTTAGTGTCTGGGTCACTGTAGACCCTTTGGGCCACTCTGAAGCTATTCATTCCTGCAAAGCTTTTTAGAGTTTTGGATATCCGAAGATGATTGAGTAACAAAAGCCAAATTTAATGCTCTAGCTTCCCCGCCCCCAGCCAGTGGATCAAAAGGGTGCAAATTCTGAAATTCATTGGGAGACTCTTCTGGGCCCCAAAGAACCTAAAGAGTTAGACAGTTAATGAGGTTTTGAGTTGCACCCCAAATTCCAGTCATAAGGTACTGATGAAAAGTGTCCAGGGGCTGGAACCTGTGTATCATTGGAGCTCTAATCAGGGTGCTTGGATGGAAAAATCTGCCCCAAAAGGGTAGCTTTGCAGCATCCGTACCAGCGGCTGCGGCCAAAAAAGCCTTCCTTAGCTCTGCCTAAGTACATCCCCTTTCTTCCCAAGTAAACAGAGTCGGGAATTTCTGGGAATCACCCCAGGGGGATGGGTACAAGAGGGTGGACTCCAGCAAGGCAGTTAGAGCTTGGGGTTTACCAGAAATTCAGAACCGAAGCAGAGAAGGATCGTAGTCAGGAAAGGGCGACACCAAGTGGTTGCCTTAGAGGCAGCTTCTGCAGCCTTCCCTGTGAGAACAATCTATCCCTGTATTCCTCCTCCCGAAGTTAATGCTGAAGAGTTGATAGCTTGTGGTCCTCTCGTCTTAGGGGAAAATTTTAAGCGACTTGAGGAAGTAGAAGATGAATATGACTAACGCAGCAACATTGGCAACGCAGAGAAGATGACCTCACATTAGCCCTGACACAGCTCCCCTCCCCTGTCGTGGGAGTGAGAGAGAATCGGAGGTGGGGGTGGGGTGGGGTGGAGTGGGTTGGTGGGTAGGGAGGGCGTGACTTTAGGAGCCAATTGGTATGACTGGAAAGTTCCAATTGTGGTGAGGAAAGGAGTCCTCCTCCTTTTTTTTTTTCTTAAACAAACCAAAAGACAAAAAGAAGAGGAAACAGCAAACAGATGGTGCCACCCAGTGACCGAAACGGGAGAAATCGGCAGAATCTCAAACAAACGAGAGAGAGAGAGAGAGAGAGAGAGAGAGAGAGAGAGAGAGAGAGAGAGGGAGGGAGGGAGGGAGGGAGGGAGGGAGGGAGGGAGGGAGGGAGGGAGGGAGAGAGAGAGAGAGAGAGAGAGAGAGAGAGAGAGAGAGAGAGAGAGAGAGAGAGAGAGAGAGAGAGAGAGAGAGAGAGAGAGAGAGAGGGCGCAGGGAGAGAAAGGGGGCGCAGGGAGAGAAAGGGGGCGCAGGGAGAGAGAGGCAGGGAGAGAGAGAAAGTAATGGTGTGAAGAGGCTGCCACCTAGTGGCATCATTCAGAAAACCCGGCAAAATCTCAGGGGGGTAGGGTTTGAGGGTTAGAGTTTGGGTTTTGGTTAAGGTTAAAGGGTTATGGTTATGGTTTGTGTTAGAGGGTTAGGGAAAGGTAGGTTTATGTCAAGTGTTAGGGTTAGACGGTTAGGTTAGGGTTAATGCTAGTGTTAGTTTAGGGTCTCAGTGTGGGCTGGGTCTTGAGTTAGGGTTAGTGTTAGGGTTTGGGATGTACACTTTTTGAAGCTCATAAAGATAGATATCGACACTGCCCAGGGCCGTGTACACTTAAAAGTAGTGTATAAACTTGTGTGTATGGGTGCAACTAAGCCGAAGGGTGCAGAAACTTGTTTGGGGTGTGTGTGTTTGCACTACGGAACTGCGGTGGCATTTTAGTAGAATCGCGCTATCTAGGGTAAAAATCAGAATGAATGTTTTCCAGAAACCTTTGTGGAAAATAGTCATTGTTTCCTGTGCTTGATAGAGTTGCTTTTCTGAAGGACTTTTACAGCTTTTGTATGCCTTTGGTCCCGTCACCTGGAGGTCTTACTGCAAACGGTACACAGTAAGAGCTCAAGTTGTAGGGGCGTGGTTTTCCTTCACAAAACAGGCAGATTAGACATCAGATTGTCTGAGCAACTCAGAGCACTGACATGGAACAGCGCAGAAAGCCCTCTTCCAGGGCATAGCTCATCATCAGGCAGAGTACAAACTACTGTGCTCATGTTCTCAGTAAAACAGGAATAGCGCACAGGCAAAGGCGAGACATCTGTGCCCAGGGACTCTGCTACTAGGTACGATTTGGCGCAGCTACTTACGAAGAGCCCAGCTATAACCCCAGCTATCTGGGGGAGCATTTTTGTGAGGGCCAGTAGAATCTGTTCAGAGAAGTGATGCCCAAAGGAGCTAAATAGTAAGGTTGGGGTGGCGGCCAAGGCCCGAGTACTGTGGTTTACACCTGGCTTAATGAGCGCATGCATTCTGGGTAATAAAGCCTATTCTGCCTGCACATGCTTATTCAGGAGCCTGTGTGGCTTGTAACATTCTGGACTTTGCGGTGTTTTAGTGCTCACAGATTCAAGGAGGCTTCTGCGTAGTTATCACCGGGCAGTGTGGCCTCCAGCATCTCGAGACCCTCAGGACTCCAAGGGGACTCTGGCCAGAGCCAGAAACGCAGACGGTCTCACGCCCTACGTTAGCCTCGGATCAATGTTTGTTCCCTCGGCCAGCGTCTTGTGATCGGGGGCAAGTTCTCGCTTGGGAGCAAGCGAGGTCCTGTTCTCTGCACTCTCCGGTTAATTATTATTATAACTAGCCTTCCTGCGACCTCAGGCAGCAGAGGGCTTTCACCTGCTCGGGATAACGTCTAACGGCCCCCAAAGACCGCTTAGCTTTCTGGGTATTGTAGTCCAAAGTCTCCAGAAGGCGGCGTTTGTGGACCCTAACCGTTCTGGGTTTTGTAGTCCAAACTTCCTGAAGTGGGCACCTGTGGAGCTTTTTAGGTTTTTGTGGTCCATTATTTCTCCACGGTCGTCATTACGGAGGATCCAGAGAGCGTTTAAGTCTCGGCAGATAGACGGAGCCGACAGAGCCGGCCTTCTGCGTGTTCACAGCCAAGTGCTCTCGGGAACGGCCAAGTCTGTACAGGGGGAGACACGAGAGGTGGCGGAAAGGGCCGAGATTGGTTGATGGCACCAAGCGCTGACGAAGACAAGCTTCCAGTCAGCTCCGTGCCACAGCAGCACAGGGAGGTAACTGCTTCAGTCTCCCATTCCTCCCAAATCAAGTGCGTGCTTAGCTGAGTCCTGAGACGTCTGGCAGGAGCCACAGTCTAAGTGGGAGAGGGTGCCCTCCTATGGAGAGGAGGAGGAGGGACTGTTTGTCTGGGATGAGCTTGGCTCCTGCTGGGCTCCTGGGAATCCGCCTTTTATGTCTCCCAGGTTCACTTGTTGCGTTTTTGCTTTTGTTTTTTTGTCAACTTGACAGATGCTAAAGTCATCTGAGAGAAGGGGACCTCAGTTGAGAAAATGCCTCCATAAGACTGAGCTGTTAATTCGTGATTGACGTGGGAGGGCCCAGCTCATTGTGGGTGGTTCCATTTCTGGGCTGGTGGTCCTGGGCTCTATAAGAAAGCAGCCTGGGGAACCAAGGCCTCTTCTGTGGCCTCTGCATCAGCCTCTCTGCCCAGCCTGCCTTGGACTAGGATGTAGAAGTGTAAGCCAAGTAAACCCTTACCTCCCCGTCTGGCTTTTGGTCATGGTGTTTCATCATAGCAGTAGTAGGCTAAGATGCAGACCCTGTCAATCAACAGACGCCTTGTCACATTTACTATTCATTAAGTATTGCCATATGTATTATGTTGTATTTTGTGGCTGCATCTCTCTGTGTAGCCCAAGCTGCCTTCCAGCTCACACAGATCCTCCTGCTTGGAGTTTCCCCAGTGCCGGGGTACAAGGCTCACGATACGATACTGAGTCTTGTTTTTGTTTGTTCCCTGGGGTTCTGTGTGGGGAGCCGTGCTAAATTCTGCCATGTCAGAAATCCCATTGCTTAACCTTCGAGTTGCTGACCTTTGCCTCAAGAGGTCTTATGTTCTAGGCTATCCTTGGACTATTTACCTTTGAAAGAAGTAGGAAAGTCCCAACTTGGAACCACCCAGAGGATCAAGGGAGTTCTTACAGGGAACTACTCAGAGAAATAGGAAGTTCTTACAGGGAGTTACCCAGAGAACTAGGAAGTTCTACAGGGAGAGATTCAGGCGATTGTATTCTTGCCTGGTACTAGCATGAGTGGGATTAGAATGGTTCCTATTGACCTTGCTCTCTATATATTCTTACTAGTCGGCATTAAAGTGAATCTTGATCAGAAATGTCCTGACTTGATTCGTTATTTCTCGTGTCTCTGTATCCTACTTTCAATCCCCACTCCTTCTTTCAGGGGAACCCTGATTCGATTTTTCCTGTGGGCTGGGACATGACAGTTCTGTTTTGTTTGAGGGGGCTGTTTGTTTTTATTTTTCAGTGTGGTGTGCATTTGTGGCATGTGCACATGTGTGTAGGTGAGGGTGTCCATAGCTGCCAGGGGATGACTTAGTGCATCTCCGCTATAACGGTCCCCTTTACTTGTTGCCAGGGTATCGCTCTGAATCGGAGATCCTGCTTGTCTCCATCCCAGGTGCTGGGGTTATGGGCATGCTTGCCAGGCCCTGCTTTTACATGGGCACTGCGGATTTGAACTCATGTCTTCCCTTTCACAGTGAGTAGGTTCTTACCCTCGGGCTCTCAGCTTTTGTTTGTTCGTTATGTCTTGCGTGTTAGTGTTTGTCCTTGCATGGGAGAAAGATCATCTGCTGACACAAGTCACATACTGGGGATCCTGGGTAGCGTGTCTGTCCAGATATGGTGGCCTAATACCAAGGATTGGAGATGGGTTAGAAGGCGGGGCGGGGGTGGGCGCTAGAGGGGTGGAGGAAGTTGGGTACCACAAACAGCTGAGAGGCCGGGAGGGAGCTGGGTCTGCCATGAGCTTCAGCTGAGTCCCTAGGGAGTAAGGCCTGAGAGCGAGGACAGGCCAGGCCCCTGCAAATTGTCTGCTCCGGGGGCTTGGCATGAGACTGGGCAGTTTGTAATGGAAGACTGGAAGGAAAGTGACAATCTTTTGCGAGAGAGAGGATCCGGGTTCGATTCCCAGTGCCCACATGATGGCTCACAAGTGTCTATTAATTCCAGTTTCAGGGATCTAATGTCTTCTGGTCCCTGTAGGCACTTTATTCACCCGGTACCCAGACATACATGCAGGGAAGACCCCAGTATGCATAATGATGATGAATAAATAAAATGCTAAAAGGATTAAGAAAATAAAAAAACCCGAACAATCAATTGTTCTTGTGGCTTAAACCAGTAATAGGAAGACTTGTGGATGAAGCATCTTCCTCATAGTCTTGGAAGAGTTGATTTATAAATAGGTTAATAGATTGTCAAAGGCATTTTTATCGTTCCCCACCCCCACCCCTAGCTCTTGCCTTCTCTCACTCTCTGTGTCATTCTTAATACTCATTGTAACCCTTGAGCATCCTTATCGATTTGATGTCAACACTCTAATTTTGACCAAAAGGAACCTCTTCAAATCAGCCACATTTTGGTTTTGGCTAGATTATGTTTGCCTATTACATTTCATTTCAAATCCAGGAAGATTTGACTTAGATTCACTCTTTTAAAATCACCTAGATATGTTTAATCGTGAATATTCACTACAAACTAAAGGAGTGGGTTTATTAGTGAGAATGTCAGTGGAAATACTATTCTCCAAATAGAACATATTGCATAAAGAACGTACATGGGTATTCTCCATTCTTATTACTTAGCTCTGCTGCTGGTTTGTTTTTTCCCCAAATGCATCTCCTACATAAATTAATATTTTACTCCATTGGAATAAATTATTGGTTTATTTAGTATGTTTAGGAAAGATAATATATTTAATATTTAATGATGTAACACTTCTCGTTAAAGTAGTTTTTTTTTAATTGGCTTTTTTCTTTTCTTTCTATTTATTTATTTATGCATTCGTTTACTTGAGTCAGGGTCTCATTGTGTAACTCCAGCTGGCCTGGAACTTGCTGTACAGACAAGGCTGGCCTCGAACCTTGATATTGGGGACAGTAGGCCGTATGGCCAATGTTCAGCCATCTTGTCAGAGCCTAGGTTTCCATCTCTCCAGCAGTCTGTCATTAACCAGAAACCAGCTGACCCTGTCGTGGTTCAGCACTTAGACTAAAGATAAGATTTAGATGGAGCCACCCTGTTGTAGTTTAGCAGTTAGATTAGATAAAGATAGCAAAATATTCGGTGTGGCAGAACATTGTGACCTGCTTGGAATTCCTCGCATCTTGAGATAGCCTGCAGTTGGGTTGCCATAGCAATATGCTTCCCTGCCCCCTGCCTTATAAAACCTTCTACCTGAAAAATAAAATTTGAGAGCTTGATCAAAGACTTGCTCTCCTTCTTCATGTCTTGTGTTCTGTCCCTATACGGAGAATTCTCCTCCCGAGCGTTTGTCGAGCCCCCGCTGGCCGGGCCACTTTGAGATTTACTTGCCTCTGCCTCTCAAGTGATGGGCTTAAAGACATGTGCTACCTTGGTAAACTAGGTCTTTTAAAGAATGCTTTTCGTCTAGTAAGAGATCATAGCCGTGGGTTTTTGATTAGCTTTATTTCTTTATATAACTTTTATGTGCTCGATATGACATTTTTTCAGTGCTCACTGTCTTATTCTTTCAAACTTCTGAGTCCAGATAGAGGCAAAAAAAAAAAAAAAAAGTCAAAATGCTATGGGAACTTTTGTGTGAAGGATCTGGTATTGCTCAGAAATGCTAAGTTACAGAATATCACCTGAGCATTTTCTTGGTGAGAGAGTAATTTAAAGTACATATAATGCCAGGTGATTTCTTTTATATACTGATCTTAAGCCATCACTTCTTTATAGTTCTTTGTTTTGAGACAGGGTTTCTCTGTGTAGCCTTGGCTGCCCTGGACTCACTTTGTAGACCAGGCTGGCCTTGAACTCACAGAGATCCGCCTGCCTCTGCCTCCTAGAGCGTTGGGATTACAGGTGTGCACCACCATGCCCGGCATTTCTTAATAGTTCTTTCACAATATTTTTCTGAATGTCACTCATTATTTCTCTTTGGAAAAAAAAACCCCTATATTTCCCAAACTGGGTTTTTCCCATCTCATAAATGAAAATGTGAAGTCTTTCAACTGATGTTATGTTGTTTAAGTCATGAAGCAAGATATAGATAAAATGTGCAGTTACCCTGAGAGTTAAGTCTAATTTCCTAACATAATCAAGCAGTCATTTGCTACAATAGTTGTGCAGGGATTGTGTGAGGATGGTATGTTGAAGTTATTTTTATAAAACAGTGTTTGTTTATTTCTTAACCCAGCTATTATACATATAATTGAGACTCTTATATTTGTTTATAAGGCTTTACAACACACTCTTGAACAGTTTAAGTCTTTTGTTTTTCCTGGTTTTTTTTTTGAGATAGGGTTTCTCTGTAATGGCCCTGGCTGTCCTGGAACTCTGTAGACCAGGCTGGCCTTGAACTCACAGAGGCCCATCTGCCTCTGCCTGCCTGTTCTTAACCCTCTATGTTATCTTGACTCTATCTTTGCCAAAATCCCCAAATTACTTCCTTTTTAGGTCTTTCTTTGTTCCAGCTGAATCTTCTTTATCTCTCCCACACCTCTGCCTGTGGCTGAGTCCCCTGCTTCCTCTTCTAACTCCTCCCCCTCCTCCTCCCCCTCCCCCTCCTCCTCCCCCTCCTCCTCCCCCTCCTCCTCCCCCTCCCCCTCCTCCTCTCCCTCCCCCTCCTCCTCCCCCTCCGGCTGGCAGGAAGTCCACCCCGGAAATCCACCCCTATTCTCTCTCCTGCTCACTGTTTATTGACTTATCAGGGGGGACAATTGGGGAGCAGAATTTACACAACATTTATCAGGAAATTCTCATAACAGGGCTTGCGACCAGATACGAAGGGTACAGAAATCAGCATTTGAATTACACAATAACCTAAGCCAACATTTTTATTTCAAATTTGAGCTTCCCACCCCCCCCCCGAACCAAGTCTATTATTACACTAGAAAAATCATTTGACTAATAAATTACTAAAAATTTGACAAGAAAAATGGAAATGTAAGGTGTATTCATTGTCAACTGAACACACACACACACACACACACACACACACACACACACACACACAGAGTGAGGTTTGCTACAGCATCTCTAACACTTCCTGTTTTGTATCTCCATTCATCTTTGGCAATAGCTCTAACCTTTAAGACTCGCTATGATCTTGTTGAGCTTAAACTACAACTCCGTCCAACTTGGCTTCCGTAGTATCTGGGATTACAGGTGTGCCCCCACCCTGCCTTGATTTTAAAATTGTACTATTTGAATTGTTTATATCGAACTAGAAGGAGAAGCATTTTCTTTTACTCAAAAACTCATCTTTTGCCAGGAGAGACATGAAGGTCGGCCAGCACTTCTCTTGAACATATTTTGCGTTTATACAGCACATCTGTACTTAACACTACATTGTTTGGCGTAAATGTAGAGAGAAAGGGTCGAAGGGGACCTAGAAATAGTTGCTTTTTTTCCCCCTTTCACTTAAAAAAATTACTTTATTATTTATACAGAGTTCTGCCTGCACGTGTGCCTTCCCGCCACAAGGAGGCGCTGGATCTCATTACAGATGGTCGAGAGCCACCATGTGTTTGCTGGGAATTGAATTCAGCACTTTTGGAAAAGCAGCTGATACTCTTAACCTCTGAGCCATCTCTCTAGCCCTCCCCTTCTGCTTTTAAAATGCAGTGATGCATGCTCACAAGTTCCTTACGGGAGAGGCCACAGGAGAAATATTCTCACCTGAGAGACACTGCTGTTTCTTTATCTCCGGAGTATCACCTCTCCAGCTCTACTCTCTTTATCCCTCAGGCTTTCTCAATCCACCCATTTCCTAAGGCTTTCCCACATGTACCTGTATCCTAAGACTTGTAAAAGATGCACTACATTCGTGATTTTAAGTGTTAGTTTTGCCTTCAAATAAATGATTAGTTTTTTTTTTTCAGTTTAAAAAAGCAGTGATTTTTTTTTTTTGCTTATTTGTTTTTGTTTTTTGAGACAGGGTCTCTCTGTGTTATTCTTGGCTGTCCTGGACTCACTTTGCAGACCAGACTGGCCTCGAGCTCACAGTGATCCACCTGCCTCTGCCTCCCGAGTGCTGGGATTAAAGGTGTGCGCCACCATGCCCAGCGAAGCAGTGATTCTTATAAAGGTTCTGTCTTGGACCTCCACTGTCTGCTAGGTTAGTGTCTGGAAGGCGTTAGAGAGCACAGTGTTAGTGGTTGTTTTAAAATGTGCTGCAGTTTCTCTCTTAACCTGGTTAGTATCCAAATAACTGGGATGGGACTTTATGTATTTATGTAACATGCATATGGCACAAGAACTGAGCAGCATTAATCTATTTTAACCCTAAGCTAATCTGGCTTCCTCTCAGTGTAAATGCCGGAGATACTTGCTTTTATGGCTTTCTCTGTCCCCAGTTGCTATCTTATGACATCTCCTCAGGGCTCAATCCCTACTTCCTCTCCCTCTCTTCTCCTCCCCTGGTTGGCAGGAAGTCCAGCCCTATTCTCTCCCTGTTCAGTCATTGGCTGTCAAGCCTCTTTATTGACATATCAAGGAACAATTGGGAAGCAAAAATTAACAGAGATTCTTGGAACAAGGATTGCAGCCAGATGTAGGGGTGCAGAAATCAGCATTTGAATCTTTACCCAGTGCACAATAACATTCTGCCTACAGCACAAAGCATTTTTGTAGTTGAAATAAGTGATTTAAGCGACTCTTCAGTTATGTCCACTGTTCTAGAATGTGCTCACTCACTTGCTCAATTTACATAGCCAGTTTGGGAGGGGAACAATGTTTTTTTGCTTCCCCCAAGAAATTCCTCAAGCTTTTCTTTCTTTCTATCTATCTTTCTTTCCTTCCTTCTTTCTTTCTCTTCTTCTTTTTAAAATCTCATCTGTATTTACTGTTTAAAGCGGAATAAAGTGTTGGTCAAGGTCCATCCTGAGGGCAAATTTGTTGTTGATGTGGATCAGAGCATCGGCATCAATGATGTGACACCCGATGGCCAGGTCACTCTAAGAAATGACAGCGATGCTCTGCATAAGATCCTACCAAGTAAGGTGGACCCTCCGGTGTCACTGGTGATGGTGGAAAAGGTGGAGGACTCAACTTATGAAATGATTGGTGGGCCGGACAAGAAGATCAAAGAAGTCATTGAGCTGCCCGTGAAGCCCCTTGAGCTCTTTGAAGCGCAGCCAAAGGGAGTGGCTTGCTGTGGATCCCCAGGTACTGGGAAGATATTGTTGGCCCGCGCTGGGGCTCATCGTATGGTCTATACCTTTATTCGTGTCTCTGGCTCTGAACTGGTATAGAAATCCATTGGGGAAGAGGCAGGAGTGGTGAGGGAGCTGTTCGTCATGGCAACAGAACATTCTCCATCGATCATCTTCATGGACGAGATTCACTCATCGGCTCTTCACGGCTGGAGGAAGGCTCTGGAGGGGACAGTGAAGTCCAGTGCACAGTGCTGGAACGGCTCAACCAGCTGCATGGCTTTGAGGCCACCAAGAATATGAAGGTTGTCATGGCAACTAATAGGATTGATATCCTGGACTCTGCCTTGCTTAGTCCTGGGAAGGCTGACAGAAAAATTGAATTCCCATCTCCCAGTGAGGAGGCCCGGCTGGACATTTTGAAAATCCACTCGGAAGAATGAACTTGCCCAGCAGGATCAATCTGAGAAAAATTGCTGAGTTGATGCCCGGAGCTTCAGGGGCTCAAGTGAAGGGTGTGTGCACAGGAAGCCGGCATGTATGCTCTGCGGGAGCGGTGTGTCCACATTACTCAGGAGGACATTGAGACGCCAGTAGTCAAGGCCGTGAAGAAGGATAGTGAGAAAAATATGTCCATGAAGAAGCTATGGAAGGGCTGCGCGGTGGTGGCGCACGCCTTTAATCCCACCACTTGGGAGGCAGAGGCAGGCGGATTGCTGTGAGTTCGAGGCCAACCTGGTTTACAAAGTGAGTCCAGGACAGTCAAGGCTACACAGAGAAACCCTGTCTCGAAAAAAGAAAACAAAACAACAACAACAACAAAAAGAATCTATGGAAGGGAGGGTATGTCCTTTGGGTGGAAATCTCAAATAAAAGGTCCGTGTGATAAACTTTCTCTGTCTCTGTCTGTCTCTGTCTCTGTCTCTATCTCTGTTTCTGTCTCTCTCTCTCTCTTTCTCCCTCTCTCTCTCTCAAAAAAAAAAAATGGATTTCTGGTTTGGTTTCCTCTAACTCTCCTTATCTTATCTGGAACTTAATTCATTCTCAGCCCAGGGAATAAGGTTTTGGGAAATTTAACTCAAAGAGAAGATTATTATATTTGTTTTTAAGATAAATATCCAAAGCTGGCTTTAAACTGCTAAGTGGCCAAGGATGGCCTTGAACTTCTGATCCTCATGTTGGGAGGTTGGGATTATAGGTGTGTGCTACCATGCCCAGTTTAACTGAACCCAGAGCTTCACGAATGGTAGGCAAGTTCCTTACCAATTGAGCTACATTTCTAGCCCAAACATAGGTATTTTTAAAAAGTTACTTGCGTGCACTTCATAATTTGCCATCACATTTTGCCTTCTCCTCTTTTCAAAAGCAATTTTACAAAGCTCTGCTTGTAGGGCTGGTGAGGTTGCTCAGTGGGTAGAGCGCTTGTGCACGAGCATGACGGTCTGAGTTTGAAGCCCCATCCCACAAGTGCACAAGAGAGAGCTCACCCTAGAGAGTTGTCATTTGACCTCCACAACGTGTGCTGTGGTGTGAGTGTGCCTCTAACACACACAGTCAGGCACTCACACACATGTGCTCACACACACACACACACACACATATACACTTACTCACACAACACATAGTCACACACAAACACACATACACACAAACACACACACACAGTAAATTGGGGGGGGTGGGTAAGCCCTTTTCATAACAGTGTTCTAAGACCCTTTCTGTGTTCTGAATTACATCTATTTAAAACATAAATTCTTATAATTGTCATTGCTTAGCAGATTAACATACTATAGTTCTATGTAAAATGTTGGTAATTTAAAAAGCAACATGCGCCAATGAGTCTAATAATGGAAAAATGTTCTGATTTTCTTGTAAGTGGAGAAGAGCCTATTAAAATTAATTCATTTGGGAAAAAGAGCATCATACTTACCAGGGCAATTTCAAGAAGAATGCACCAGGGCCCTGCTCAGATGCTGTTGTTATAGATTTAGCATCCTGAGCCACGGTGGCAATTTCAAAACTACCTAGATATTAGCCACAGCCAGTGCCAAACACATAACATTTATTGCCTTTTTTGTTTGGCTCTTTTAGCTCTTTCTCATACTCAAACCAGTAGGTCTCTAAAACTGGGATTTTAAAAAGTTTCTAAGTGGGAAATAGCCTTGTACTCACTAGCACAGGAAAAGAGGACTTCCTGAACAGAACTCTGTTGTTAGGACAGGCACTAAGATCAACACTTAATAACGGGACCTCATGGAACTGAGACGCTCTGCAAAGCAAAGGACGCTGTCATTTGGGAAAAAACCCTGCAGCCTACAGAAGGAGAAAAGATTTTTTTTTTAACCAACTGTGTACCCAACAGAGAAACAATATCCAAAATATATAAAGAACTCAAGAAACTAAGTATCAAAAAACCAAATAATCCAATTAAAAATGGATCTAAACAGAGAATTCTCAGTTGAGGAAACTCAAAAGACTGAGAAACACTTAAAGAAACGTTCAGCATCATTAGTCATCAGGGAAAGACAAGTTAAAGCTACTTTGGGATCCCATCTTACTTTTGTCAGAATGGGTACAATCAGTAACGCAACTGACAGCTCATGTTGGCAACGACGTAAGATAAGGGGACACCGACCCATTGCTGTTGGGAGTGCAAACTTGAATACACACTATGGAAATTAGTGTAGTGGTTTTTCAGAAAGATGAGAGTTGATTTACCTCCAAGGTCCAGCTATACCACTCTTGGGCACGTACCCAAAGGATGCTTTATCCTACCATGAGGACACTTGTTCAACCATGTTCACTGCTGCACTATTTATAAAAGCGAGAAACTGAAAACAATTTAGATGTGCCTCAGCAGAAGAATGAATAAAGCAAATGTGGTGCATTTACACACTGGAGTGCTGGGATCATAGGTGTGTACCTACGTGGCAAAGATGCAGTTTTGTTTTTCATACAGAGTCCGAGTACAGTTTAAGCTGGCCTCAAACTCTTAGTGATTCTTCTGCCTCAGCCTCCCAAGTACTGGGAACACCACCATGTCTGGTTCAAAGATAAATTTCTGAAAGCCATTATTTTTTTTTTAAAGATTTATTTATTATTATGTATATAGTGCTCTTCCCGCATGTACACCTGCAGGCCAGAAGAGGGCATTAGATCACATTAAACAGGGTTGTGAGCAACCATGTGGTTGCTGGGAATTGAACTCAGGACTTGTAGAAGAGCAGTCAGTGCTCTTAACCACTTAGCCATCTCTCCAGCCCTGAAAGCCGTTCTTATACTGAGATGATGGGCAAAAATCTCAGTGTGGTGAGGTGACTGCAACTCACATGAATCCCCAATAAATGTATCTTTGCTTTAAATGCTGTAGCCTCTCCCATGCCAGTCTCCTGCAAGGGTTATGCAATAGAGGAGGATTCAGAATAGAAAGGGGTCTTAAATGCCGGGCGTGGTGGTGCACGCCTTTAATCCTAGCACTCGGGAAGCAGAGGCAGGGGGATCGATGTGAGTTCACGGCTAGCCTGGTCTATAAAGTGAGTCCAGGACAGCCAAAGCTATACAGGAAACCCTGTCTCGAAAAACCAAAAACACCAAGAGAAAAAAAAAAAAGAAAAAAACTAAAGAGGTCTTAAGATAAAAAATAGGCAGGTGGTGGTGGTGCACGCCTTTAATCCCAGCTCTGGGAGACAGAGGTAGGTGGATCAACGTGAGTTCGAGGCCAGCCTGGTCTACAAAGCAAGTCTAGAACAGCCAAGGCTACACAGAGAAACCCTGTTTTGAAAAACCAAAAAAAAAAAAAAAGATTATATATATATATATATATAAATATATATATATATAATTTGCATTGTACAATTATTTTGTTAAATGAATATAGCCTTGAAAGGTCCTTGGGTAATTAAAAAAAACCCCAAATGTAAATTTCTAGGTACCACAATGACACAACATCCCTTTCTTTGCCCATCTAAAAATTATTTTTTACGGGGCTAATGCGATGGCTCAGCAGTTTAGAACTCTTGTTGTAACAGGTTTACTGACTTTTTTTCTGGGCATAAGATTAAGCAAAAGAGCTAAGTTGTCTCTTTTTTGGACATCTTTGGCATCCACATTTTGCAGGCGTTTCGCCTCTCGTTACTCCCTTGCGGTGATAACAGCAAGCTGCTGGATTGTGAGCTGCTCTGTGTTCACGACGGTAGAACGGGGCCAGCAGCGGGTGGGGGGCTTGATCCTTCCTATCAGAAGCTCGCAAAGGACCGGATCCTGCCAGCAGTCACCGGAGTGAGCACAGGCATGTGTCCCCTTCCATTCTCGTTTACGATCATGGCAGACCAAGTCGATAGCTTGATTGGAGCCCCGGGAGCTATGGAGCCAGAGGGTCCAGCTGCACCTGGATTCCCGATGTGCAAGAACAGTGAAGAAAAGCTGGCCTCTTGCCTCCGTGGGCTCTACCGACCTTGAATTGGAGATACTTTGGAAAAGAAGTCCAAAGAGCTCCAAAATGCAAAACCGGAGTTTGGCTCGCACTGAGCTCTCTGCAAGTAAATATGAGTGAAGTGATGTGCAGGGCGAGCCTGTGCAGCCTCCCACCCTTTCCCAGCTCAGTTTCTCCAGCTCTTCTTCTGGAGCACCTACCTGTATGGGGTCTTTTTATTTTTGTGTGTACTATGTAGTTTGTCCCATGAAGGCTGTATCTACACTCCTTTTTGTTATTATATAATAACCCCCTACACCCTACTGCATACTATTTGTTTTACAATATGCATTATAAGTCATCAGGAGGTGATTTCAAAAGATGAGAAGCTCCATGTAAGTCATATGAAATATATATGTTATATGCAAATATTTGTGCTATTTGTATGAGGAGCTCAAGCACCAGCAGTTCTCGGTATCCACAGGGTTTCTGGAGCCTATCTCCAGGGACCTGAGGGATGAGCGCTACTGTCATGCTCTCATGCTAAGTTTGGGATGAATTGTTTTCCTGAAGTTTGCGACTTTTAATTTAAACAAAGTTAGCAAGCGTTGTCTTGGTGTAGTCTAATACAGTACCACACTAATACAGTGTCACTGTTGACTTTCTTTTTACCCTTTATTAATTTTTTTGTTGGCCTATGAAATCATAGGCTCCATTGTGACATTTCCATACACATGTATGTGTCATTGTACTTTGCTCAGCTTCCCCTCCCTGCCCCACTCCCCCTAATATATCTCTATATTTATACCTATATATCTATATCAGCCTAAGAAAGAAAACAGGATGCTTTCTCTTCTTATTCTATTACTTTCTTTTATTTTTCACTCTCCTCCCCTATAGATTCCTCCTAACCTCCACACAGTCCCCCTTTACTTTCATGTTATATCTAGCATATATGCATATATACACATACACACATATATGTATTTAAATTTAGATTCTACAGATGAGAAAAAGCATGTAATTCTACTTGTCGGAGTCTGGCTTACTGTGCTTAACATAATAACTTCTATTTCATTCTCAGGAAAATGACATGATTTTATTCTTTTCAGCTGAATACAACTCCAGTATGTACATATGCCACAACCTTTGACCATTCATGATTGTCAGACATATATGTCGTGCCCTCCCACCGGCAGGAACGACGTGGTCACCAGGATTCTTCTCAATCACGCTTTAATCGGAGCACCCTTGAAGCTGAAGCGAAAGACCCCGAATGCCCGCGAGCACGCCGTTTAAATACAGTCCGTACGTGGCGTGTCAACGTCTCATAGGCTGTAGTTGAATGCCTCATTAGCATACCTGCAGTGGAGAGGGCCGCACCTGAGTGCTTCATTTGCATGCCCCTGTTCGGGAGGGGCGCGTTGAGAGGGCTTATGTCTGTGCATGCGCGGGAGCGGTAAAGGTTGCCGCCATTATTGGGTGCAGCCGCGCCTTACATCTCCCCCTTATTTATTTTATAAGAAATGAGTGAAGGGAAATCAGTCCGATCAAGGCTAGACCAATATTATGGCCCATCTGATCGAGGACCAAGGCAGGGGTAGCACACAATGCCATTCCGCGTGCAATGGGCAGAATCCCCACCGAGTGCAATGGCCATTGAGCACTGGAAGGGAATGCGCGCCTTCCGACGTGCGGTGGCAACAAGGCTCAGTCGGGTGCAAAGGTCATACAAGGGAAAGGTAGAGGGAGGCTCATTTTCTTAGGCTTGCTAGCCATACTTGAGGAGAGGCGCCTTGCTCAACCGCAAGTAATGCTTGGATCATAAGTGTCTTATCACGGGTGTGATTTCTCTTCATCCGACATAATACCCAGAGACAGAACACGAGGCCACAGATTGTGACAGCTCCAAAAATTCCCACCCCCACCCATTCCTTAAAGTAGGAAAACGCAGAATGCAGCCAAGAGGTGAATTCCCCAAGGGTCAAAGGTTTCAATCGAGTGCCATTCAGGTGAGCGATTCGGCTCAAGAGCTGTTGGGATAGCTCTTCAGCCTTCAGCGTCCAGTTTCCTGCAAGGTAATCTGATAGCAATTTACTTTGATTAAAAGAAGCATTAAAGTTGTATTGTACTGGCATGGGTATAGGCCAGGCTCTGGTAACTGCCCAAAGCTTTATGGCTTTGCTATTACTCAGGTTCATCAGGAACACCAGGAGGATCAGGGGACTGGTCTTCGATGTATTGCGACGTAGCATCTTGTTCCTCCTCTTTGATGATTCTTGTAAGTCTTTCTGGAACCCACACTGGATCACTTTGTTCCTGTGGAAAGATACAGACAGCTCCCCTGGATCTAGCTATGACTGGATCCTGGCCTTTCCATTGTTTTGTTAATACATCCTTCCATTTTACGGAAGGGAATTTGGTAAAGAAGGTATCACCATGATGTTCCGCTGCCATCCAGTCGGCAGAATCAAGCGTCAAAAAACTAATAGTAAATAGGGCTAGTGATAATTGATTCTTGAGGGTAAGCCCAGAACTTATTCCCCCTTTTTGTTTTTGTAACAATTCCTTTAGGGTCCGATTTGCTCGTTCTACAATGCCTTGCCCTTGAGGGTTGTATGGTAACCCAGTGACATGTTTGACTTGCATGGTATCACAGAATGATTGAAAACCTTTAGAGGTATAGGCAGGGCCATTGTTTGTTTTTAGTTCTTTGGGTTTGTCCCATGCCGCCCAAGCCTCCAGGCAATGAGTAATAGCGTGAGTCGTCTTTTCTCCAGTACAAAGGGATGCAAAGATTATCCCCGAGCAGGTATCAATGGACACATGCATATATTTAAGTTTCCCAAACTGTGGGACATGTGTTACGTCCATTTGCCAGAGGTCTCCAGGACGTAAACCACGGGGATTAATCCCTGTGTGAGGAGGGTGATGAAAAGACACACAGGCGGCACAGTTGGTGACTATATCCCTTGCCGTGGCACTGGAGATGTGAAATCTCTTTCTTAGGGTTGCTGTAGGTACATGGTATAGGGAGTGACATTCTTTGGCTGCCTTGACATTGTCTAGCACTACAAAGGCTATGGATCTGGTAGCAGCATCCACCAATCTATTGCCTTCGACCATAGGCCCAGGCAACATGGAGTGTGCTCTGATATGCTGTACAAAGAATGGGTGGCGTCGGGACCATATAATCTTTTGAAGGTCCCTTAGGAGGTGTGCTATTGGACTTCTGGGACAGATGTTTCCCGCCACTTCTAGCATGCGCACTGCATTAACTACATAGTGGGAGTCAGAAATCAAGTTAAATGGTTCAGTGAACCGTTGAAAAACAGCATAAACCGTTTGGCATTCCACCAATTGCGGGGTATTGGGAGTGAACTGAAGTGTGACTGGTTCTTGTCCTGATACCATATAGGCCCCCAATCCTGTCTTAGACCCATCTGTAAAGATGTCAATAGCATTCGGAATAGGCGAATTAGCCGTCATCCGGGGAAAAATGACAGGATGAGTAGACACAAAATGCAGCAATGGGTCCTTGGGGAGATGGTTGTCAATCTTACCAGGGAAGATTGTTCTCAAAATCGCCCAATCATCAATGGTGGCTAACAACACTTGCAGTTGCTGAGCATTGTAGGGAGTAATAATGACATCAGGGTATTCCCCAAAGTGGGTTAAACAAGACTTAATGCCTTGCTGAGCTAATACTGGCCACCTCTAGGGGATTTCTGTTTACTAATGAACTGAGGATTATATGGAGGGGGTGCCGACGGGGTTATTCCGTATGGCCCATATCTTTTCTGCTCAAAGTGAGCAGCTGCTTCCTCCAAATCTTGTTCTCCTTCAGAACTTAGTTCTTCCTCTCCACTATGATTCTCGGACTCTGATTCACTAGAACTACTAATATGCAGATCAGCGAACTCATCGAGTACCGGGTATAGCTTATTGTTAGTTTTCTTCTCCTCCTGTTTTTCTTTTTCTTTTGTCTGAGCTGCTCTTTTATTATATTTATCCTTTTTCTTGCTATTTTTCTCCCTTTTCTTGTTTATTCCTTCTGTTTCAACCCTGCGGCCAGAAGGGGGTCTATGCCAAATGGGGGCATGCCCTTAAAAGGGAGACTTACCGGTACTGCCGCTCCGTGTGATGAGTTCTGAATCCTCCTGGGGGTCTCTTGATCCCGAGGGTCCTCGCAAGTGTCTAGTGGTCCGAGTGCTGTTTTCAAATTCCCGGGTTTAGGCACCACTTGTCGCGCCCTCCCGCCGGCAGGAACAACGCAGACACCAGGATCCTTCTCAATCGCGCTTTATTGGGAGCGCCCTTGAAGCTGAAGCGAAAGACCCCGAATGCCCGCGAGCACGCCGTTTAAATATGTGGCGTGTCAAAGTCTCATAGGCTGTAGTTGGATGCCTCATTAGCATACCCACAGTGGAGAGGGCCGCACTTTTTTTCTGCTTTTTTTCAAGACAGGGTTTCCCTGTGTAGCCCTGGCTGTCTCGGAGCTCATTCTGTAGACTAGGCTGTCTTCAAACTCACAGAGATCTGCCTGCCTCTGCCTCTTGAATGTGGGCATTAAAGGTGTCTTACACCATCTCTTTGCTTTTTTAAAAAATTATTTTCTTATAAATGTAATGTCTAAATTATAGTTGCTAGCTGTATTAATGAAAACTTGGAACTTCTATTTTTGCAAGAGGTATGGGGTCTCAAGAAAGTGTAGTTGGTGCTGAGGGGGGATGCCTGGTATGTGCCTATTAACATATGACACCCTCAGCCTCTACCCAAAGCTCTCCAAGGGATCTCTGGGGTGTTTCCCCCATATGCTGTTCTCCCCTAATTCAGAGACTCTAGGGCCCAGCAGTCAGCTCTCAGTAAACTCTCTCTCCCTGGGCGGCTCTTAAGTAGCCTCTCTTTCCTGTCCTGCTCTTGTGAGAGTTGGGTGTATTCTATCTCTGGCTAATTCTGTCTGTTCTTTTCTCCGATTCATCACTTTGTCAGCCCCTCATTAAACTTTGAAACATGGCTGCTTCCTTCTATAAACTAACCTCACCTTCATTGTGTGGGACTAAAGACGTGTACTAAGGCAGTGTCTGTATTACAGCCAGATCATACTGTAATCCAGAGTGTGTCAGAACTCCAGTAAGATCATACAGTCCTAGAAGGTCTTTGGATGTGATCTCTTGCCAGAGAAGCCATGTTGCTGGAATAAAATTCCTCTAAGAAAACATATTCTGGTCCCAGGTACACTTAATGAGAGCTTTTTGTATTGTTTTTTGTTTTTATTTTTGTTTTTTTTTTGAGACAGGGCTTCTTTGTGTAGCCTTGGCTGCCCTAGATTCACTTTGTAGACCAGGCTGGCCTCGAACTCACAGCAATCTGCCTGCCTCTGCCTCCTGAGTGCTGGGGTTAAAGGCATGAGCCACCACATCCAGCTATGAGAGCTTTTTTTGAAATCACATGCACAATTATCCCTTATTTAGATAGTAAGTTATTCAGAATTTTGTTTTTGATAGAGTAAATGCATACAAAGATTTGATAATGAGCACTCGGGAGGCAGAGACGGGAGGAGCACTGTGAGTTCGAGGCCAGCCTGGTCTACAAAGTGAGTCCAGGACAGCCAAGGCTACACAGAGAAACCCTGTCTCGAAAACCAAAAAAAAAAAAAAAAAAAAAAAAAAAAAAAAAAAAAAAAAGATTTGATGATGAAAGTTTAAGCTCCAATATGAAGGTCCACATTGCTATTACATTATTGCTATTAAAACTATTCATTTTGATACATAGACTTTGGATCTGGTTAATTTTGGTGTGTGATTTTTTTTTCTATTTTTAGGATTTTTAAAAATAATCAAGTTTATAAAAAACAAACAACAAAACAAGAGCTTTTTGGCTGCAAGTGAATGAACTGAATGTAATTGGGTGGCCTAGGAGTGAATCTTTAGACTTACTCAGATGAATTCAAGATTCAAAAAATGCAAGAATAGTGGAGGCCTCACTGCCCCCTCTCATTTTAGCAATGAAGTCTAATGGACGATTATAATTTACCCACTGGGCCATTTGCTGTGGCTTGGGGTGGACAGCTTCATTCGTTTGCCTGTGGGGAGAGATGAGGCAATTGGAAGAAGAGCTGCTGTGAGCAGATGTGACAGGAAGACAACAAAAGCCGTAGGGCTCCACGGTGGGAGGGCAGGCAGTCATGTCTGGTAGGTGAGGACGACTCCGCCTTGAAAATATGGAAATGCACTTGTGTTCACTGAACATTGCTTTTAAAAACCAAAATGCTAGGGTAAATGAGTGCTCAGATACTTATGAAGCTGACAACTGGGAGATTAGCTGTTGCGATGTGAGAATTCGCTTTAATAAAAAAAGAAATAGTTTGTCATATTAAGACTATGCATATTGAAAACATATGTATCTCCATAGAAAACATGTCACATCTGACTGAAGGCAATCGAAGTGATATGATATTTCTCCAGACATAAAAGCCAATGTTATTTTATACTGAAATCACATCTACAATTGCTCATTATTTAGATGGTGACAACTTGTTCAGAGTTTGCTCAAAGAGCAATTAACAAGTTGGCTATATAGCTACCTCTCAACCTATTTTACATATTGTGAATAAAATTAAAGAGAAAAAAGTGAATCAAACATAAAGCTCTTTGGTTTTCTGTTATATTAGACAGTCTCTTTCTCTATATGTACACACCCACACACCCACACACCTCCACACCCAATATTATTATTTATTGGTGTTATTTATCCAGATGTATAGAGAAATTTTAACTCAGAAACATGGTTGCTCTGTCAAGGGATCACGTCCAAAGACCTTCTAGGACTATGTGATCTGACTGCAGTACACATGCACTCTGGCTGGAATACAGGCACTCCCTTAGTGCACACCTCTGATCCCAAACAATGAAGGTTAGGCTTGTTTATAGAATAAAAAATCAGCCATGTTTGAAAGTCTAACTGAGGGGCAGACAAAGGGATGAATCAAAGAAAGATTTGACAGAATGAGTCAGAGATACAATGTGTCCCACTCTCATGAGAATAAGACAGTAAAGGGGCACTGCTGAAGAACAGTGCAGGAAGAGAGGAGCGTTTTCATCTTCTTTCTTTCCTTCTTTCTTTCTTTCTTTCTTTCTTTCTTTCTTTCTTTCTTTCTTTCTTTCTTTCCTTCTTTCCTTTTAAACCAAGAGTTGATTGCTGGGACAGTGTTACAGAGACAGGTTGCAGAGTGAACAAGCTAGGTACATGTGATGACAGAGGAGCCAGAGAATTAGAAGGAGCCAGAACATTAGAACA